>NC_091945.1:13696578-13996578 GCF_041260155.1 Ptychodera flava | reverse complement strand
GCAGACTTGAAGTGACGACATAGAGCGCAGTAGATAAGTGTTTGAATGTTCACACAGTATAAGGAGGCTAGCCGTTGAGAAGCGTGACGCAAATTTCTGATGTTCTGATGTACATGTAAGGCGGTAGCAGTTGCTTGACCGTCTACCTAAAAGGTGGTCTGGGATTTCCATGTAATGCAGCAGTGAACGGATCAGGCAAAGTGGAACGTCGCTGAAAAGCGTGACGCAGGGAAATTTCTGATGTGATTATGTACATGTAAAGTCGGTAGCAGTTGCTAGACCGTCTACCTAAAAGGTGGTCTGCTAGCCGTTGAAAAATGTGACGCAGGGTTTTGCTTCAATAAAGGGAAGAAATATTTACGATAATAGGAAATTTCATAAAAACGGGTGGTAAATGCTGTAAACGTTGATAGATTATCATATTTGCATTCTACATTCTACCGAAAGCAATAGATGTGGAGATACACTTTGAGAGTAGGCAGAAATTGTTTGAGAATTAGATTTTGTAAAGCAATATTTTAAATGCTGTGAGAAGATGGGCTGTGAAACTATGAAGAATGTGATTTATTGACACACTTTTGATCAGCAGTTACAACAACAGAGGAAGCCAGCACGACTGCTGATGTGTCTACAGTAGAGACAACTACAGATGTGGCTTCTACTACAGAAGAGGAAACAACGACATCAATTGAGACCACTACTGAACAAGTAGACACTACCTCAGATGTTCAGACCACCACTGAAGAAGCAACAACGACTGTGGAAACGACAACGGAAGACATTGTAACTACAGAAGGTATGTATTATATGCTACGGATCTAGTTTAAGCAGTAAAACACGGACTCGGTTTTTAAAACACATTATTGGAGTTTGGATATAAAAATCACCACGCATGTTTAAGTATGTGCTTAACGCGTTTATTATTTTTAGCATTTTCCTTACTATGACTGATCTGACTTCAAAAGTGGATCAGTAGACCACTGTGTAGAATACAGGTTCTCAAAAATACTTTAAATACTTGTAACTGTTTACGATAACAGATGTTATAATAATGGTTTGCTTCAATAAAGGGAAGAAATATTTAGGATGATAGGAAATTTCATAAAACGGTTGGTAAATGCTGTAAACATTGATAGAACATCATATTTGCATTCTACATTCTACCGAAAGCAATAGATGTGGAGATAAACTTTGAGTGTAGGCACAAATTGTTTGAGAATTAGATTTTGTAAAGCAATATTTTAAATGCTCTGAGAAGATACGGTGTGAAACTATGAAGAATGTGATTTATTGATATACTTTTGATCAGCAGTTACAACAACAGAGGAAGCCAGCACGACTCCTGATGTGACAACTGTAGAAACAACTTCAGATGTGGCTTCTACTACAGAAGAGGAAACAACGACATCAATTGAGACCACTACTGAACCAGTAGAAACTACCACAGATGTTCAGACCACCACTGAAGAAGCAACAACGACTGTGGAAACGACAACGGAAGACATTGTAACTACAGAAGGTACGTATTATATGCTACGGCTCTAGTTTAAGCAGTAAACACGGACTCGGTTTTTAAAACACCATTATTGGAGTTTGGATATAAAAATCAACACGCATGTTTAAGTATGTGCTTAACGCGTTTATTATTTTTAGCATTTTCCTTAATATGACTGATCTGACTTGAAAGTGGATCAGTAGACCACTGTGTAGAATACAGGTTCTCAAAAATACTATAAATACTTGTAAATGTTTACGATAACAGATGTTATAATAATGGTTTGCTTCAATAAAGGGAAGAAATATTTAGGATATAGGAAATTTCATAAAACGGGTGGTAAATGCTGTAAACATTGATAGAACACCACATTTGCATTCTACATTCTACCGAAAGCAATAGATGTGGAGATAAACTTTGAGTGTAGGAATAAATTTTTCGAGCATTAGATTTTGTAAAGCAATATTTTAAATGCTCTGAGAAGATGCAGTGTGAAACGATGAAGAATGTGATTTATTGATATACTTTTGATCAGCAGTAACAACAACAGAGGAAGCCAGCACTACTCCTGATGCGACAACTGTAGAAACAACTTCAGATGTGGCTTCTACTACAGAAGAGGAAACAACGACATCAATTGAGACCACTACTGAACAAGTAGAAACTACCACAGATGTTCAGACCACCACTGAAGAAGCAACAACGACTGTGGAAACGACAACGGAAGACATTGTAACTACAGAAGGTATGTATAATATGCTACGGATCTAGTTTAAGTAGTAAAACACGGACTCGGTTCTTAAAAACACATTATTGGAGTTTGGAAAGAAAAATCACCACGCATGTTTAAGTATGTGCTTAACGCGTTTATTATTTTGGCATTTTCCTTAATATGACTGATCTGACTCGAAAAGTGGATCAGTAGACCACTGTGTAGAATACAGGTTCTCAAAAATACTATAAATATTTGTAAATGTTTACGATTAGAGATGTTATAATAATGGTTTGCTTCAATAAAGGGAAGAAATATTTAGGATGATAGGAAATTTGATAAAAACGGGTGGTAAATGCTGTAAACGTTGATATAACATCATATTTGCATTCTAAATTCTACCGAAAGCAATAGATGTGGAGATAAACTTTGAGTGTAGGCAGAAATTGTTTGGAGGATTTCATTTTGTAAAGCAATATTTTAAATGCTCTGAGAAGATGCAGTGTGAAACGATGAAGAATGTGATTTATTGATATACTTTTGATCAGCAGTTAAAACAACAGAGGAAGCCAGCACTACTCCTGATGCGACAACTGTAGAAACAACTTCAGATGTGGCTTCTACTACAGAAGAGGAAACAACGACATCAACTGAGACCACTACTGAACCAGTAGAAACTACCACAGACTTTCAGACCACCACTGAAGAAGCAACAACGACAGTGGAAACGACAACGGACGGACATTGTAACTACAGAAGGTACGTATTATATGCTACGGATCTAGTTGAAGCAGTAAACAAGGACTCAGTTTTTAAACACATAATTGGAGTTTGGATATAAAAATCACCACGCATGTTTAAGTATGTGCTTAACGCGTTTATTATTTTTAGCATTTTCCTTACTATGACTGACCTGACTTGAAAAGTGGATCAGTAGACCACTGTGTAGAATATAGATTCTCAAAAATACTATAAATACTTGTAAATGTTTACGATTACAGATGTTATAATAATGGTTTGCTTCAATAAAGGGAAGAAATATTTAGGATGATAGGAAATTTCATAAAACGGGTGGTAAATGCTGTAAACGTTGATAGAACATCATATTTGCATTCTACATTCTACCGAAAGCAATAGATGTGGAGATAAACTTTGAGTGTAGGAAGAAATTGTTTGAGAATTAGATTTTGTAAGGCAATATTTTAAATGGTCTGAGAAGATACGGTGTGAAACTATGAAGAATGTGATTTTTTGATTTTTTTAATTAGAAGTTACAACAACAGAGGAAGCCAGCACGACTGCTGATGTGTCTACAGCAGAGACAACTACAGACGTGGCTTCTACTACAGAAGAGGATACAACGACGTCAATTGATACCACTACTGAAGCAGTAGTAACTACCACAGATGTTCCCACCACCACTGAAGAAGCATCAACGACTGAAGAAACGACAATGGCAGACATCACAACTACACAAGGTATGTATTATATGCTGCGGATCTAGTTTAAGCAGTAAAACACGGACTCGGTTTTTAAAACACATTATTGGAGTTTGAAAAGAAAAATCACCACGCATGTTTAAGTATGTGCTTGACGCGTTTATTATTTTTAGCATTTTCCTTACTATGACTGATCTGACTTCAAAAGTGGATCAATGACCACTGTGTATAATACAGGTTCTCAAAAATACTATAAATACTTGTAAATGTTTACGATAACAGATGTTATAATAATGGTTTGCTTCAATAAAGGGAAGAAATATTTAGGATGATAGGAAATTTCATAAAAATGGGTGGTAAATGCTGTAAAAAAATTGATAGAACATCATATTTGCATTCTACATTCTACCGAAAGCAATAGATGTGAAGATAAACTTTGAGTGTAGGCACAAATTGTTTGAGAATTAGATTTTGTAAAGCAATATTTTAAATGCTCTGAGAAGATACGGTGTGAAACTATGAAGAATGTGATTTATTGATATACTTTTGATCAGCAGTTACAACAACAGAGGAAGCCAGCACGACTCCTGATGTGACAACTGTAGAAACAACTTCAGATGTGGCTTCTACTACAGAAGAGGAAACAACGACATCAATTGAGACCACTACTGATCCAGTAGAAACTACCACAGATGTTCAGACCACCACTGAAGAAGCAACAACGACTGTGGAAACGACAACGGAAGACATTGTAACTACAGAAGGTACGTATTATATGCTACGGATCTAGTTTAAGCAGTAAACACGGACTCGGTTTTTAAAACACATTATTGGAGTTTGGATATAAAAATCACCACGCATGTTTGAGTATATGCTTAACGCGTTCATTATTTTTAGCATTTTCCTTACTATGACTGATTTGACTTGAAAAGTGGATCAGTAGACAACTGTGTAGAATACAGATTCTCAAAAATACTATAAATACTTGTAAAAAATATACGATTACAGATGTTGTAATAATGGTTTTAGGATGATAGGAAATTTCATAAATACGGGTGGTAAATGCTGTAAACGTTGATAGAACATCATATTTGCATTCTACATTCTACCGAAAGCAATAGATGTGGAGATAAACTTTGAGTGTAGGCAGAAATTGTTTGAGAATTATATTTTGTAAAGCAATATTTTAAATGCTCTGAGAAGATGCAGTGTGAAACGATGAAGAATGTGATTTATTGATATACTTTTGATCAGCAGTTACAACAACAGGGAAGCCAGCACTACTCCTGATGCGACAACTGTAGAAACAACTTCAGATGTGGCTTCTACTACAGAAGAGGAAACAACGACATCAATTGAGACCACTACTGAACCAGTAGAAACTACCACAGATGTTCAGACCACCACTGAAGAAGCAACAACGACTGTGGAAACGACAATGGAAGACATTGTAACTACAGAAGGTATGTATTATATGCTAAGGATCTAGTTTAAGCAGTAAAACACGGACTCGGTTTTTAAAACACATTATTGGAGTTTGGAAAGAAAAATCACCACGCATGTTTAAGTATGTGCTTAACGCGTTTATTATTTTTAGCATTTTCCTTACTATGACTGATCTGACTTCAAAAGTGGATCAGTAGACCACTGTGTAGAATACAGGTTCTCAAAAATACTATAAATACTTGTAAATGTTTACGATTACAGATGTTATAATAATGGTTTGCTTCAATAAAGGGAAGAAATATTTAGGATGATAGGAAATTTCATAAAAACGGGTGGTAAATGCTGTAAAAAAATTGATAGAACATCATATTTGCATTCTACATTCTACCGAAAGCAATAGATGTGGAGATAAACTTTGAGTGTAGGCACAAATTGTTTGAGAATTAGATTTTGTAAAGCAATATTTTAAATGCTCTGAGAAGATACGGTGTGAAACTATGAAGAATGTGATTTATTATATACGTTTGATCAGCAGTTACAACAACAGAGGAAGCCAGCACTACTCCTGATGCGACAACTGTAGAAACAACTTCAGATGTGGCTTCTACTACAGAAGAGGAAACAACGACATCAATTGAGACCACTACTGAACCAGTAGAAACTACCACAGATGTTCAGACCACCACTGAAGAAGCAACAACGACAGTGGAAACGACAACGGAAGACATTGTAACTACAGAAGGTACGTATTATATGCTACGGATCTAGTTTAAGCAGTAAACACGGACTCGGTTTTTAAAACACATTATTGGAGTTTGGATATAAAAATCAACACGCAATGTTTAAGTATGTGCTTAACGCGTTTATTATTTTTAGCATTTTCCTTACTATGACTGATCTGACTTGAAAAGTGGATCAGTAGACCACTGTGTAGAATACAGGTTCTCAAAAATACTATAAATACTTGTAAATGTTTACGATAACAGATGTTATAATAATGGTTTGCTTCAATAAAGGAAGAAATATTTAGGATATAGGAAATTTCATAAAAACGGGTGGTAAATGCTGTAAACATTGATAGAACACCACATTTGCATTCTACATTCTACCGAAAGCAATAGATGTGGAGATAAACTTTGAGTGTAGGAATAAATTTTTCGAGCATTAGATTTTGTAAAGCAATATTTAAATGCTCTGAGAAGATGCAGTATGAAACGATGAAGAATGTGATTTATTGATATACTTTTGATCAGCAGTTACAACAACAGAGGAAGCCAGCACTACTCCTGATGCGACAACTGTAGAAACAACTTCAGATGTGGCTTCTACTACAGAAGAGGAAACAACGACATCAATTGAGACCACTACTGAACAAGTAGAAACTACCACAGATGTTCAGACCACCACTGAAGAAGCAACAACGACTGTGGAAACGACAACGGAAGACATTGTAACTACAGAAGGTATGTATTATATGCTACGGATCTAGTTTAAGCAGTAAAACACGGACTCGGTTTCTTAAACACATTATTGGAGTTTGGAAAGAAAATCACCACGCATGTTTAAGTATGTGCTTAACGCGTTTATTATTTTTGGCATTTTCCTTAATATGACTGATCTGACTCGAAAGTGGATCAGTAGACCACTGTGTAGAATACAGGTTCTCAAAAATACTATAAATATTTGTAAATGTTTACGATTAGAGATGTTATAATAATGGTTTGCTTCAATAAAGGGAAGAAATATTTAGGATGATAGGAAATTTGATAAAAACGGGTGGTAAATGCTGTAAACGTTGATATAACATCATATTTGCATTCTAAATTGCTACCGAAAGCAATAGATGTGGAGATAAACTTTGAGTGTAGGCAGAAATTGTTGGAGGATTTCATTTTGTAAAGCAATATTTTAAATGCTCTGAGAAGATACGCTGTGAAACGATGAAGAATGTGATTTATTGATATACTTTTGATCAGCAGTTACAACAACAGAGGAAGCCAGCACTACTCCTGATGCGACAACTGTAGAAACAACTTCAGATGTGGCTTCTACTACAGAAGAGGAAACAACGACATCAATTGAGACCACTACTGAACAAGTAAAACTACCACAGATGTTCAGACCACCACTGAAGAAGCAACGACGACTGTGGAAACGACAACGGAAGACATTGTAACTACAGAAGGTACGTATTATATGCTACGGATCTAGTTTAAGCAGTAAACACGGACTCGGTTTTTAAAACACATTATTGGAGTTTTGAAAGAAAAATCACAACGCATGTTTAAGTATGTGCTTAACGCGTTTATTATTTTTGGCATTTTCCTTAATATGACTGATCTGACTTGAAAAGTGGATCAGTAGACCACTGTGTAGAATACAGGTTCTCAAAAATACTATAAATATTTGTAAATGTTTACGATTAGAGATGTTATAATAATGGCTTGCTTCAATAAAGGGAAGAAATATTTAGGATGATAGGAAATTTGATAAAAACGGGTGGTAAATGCTGTAAACGTTGATATAACATCATATTTGCATTCTAAATTCTACCGAAAGCAATAGATGTGGAGATAAACTTTGAGTGTAGGCAGAAATTGTTGGAGGATTTCATTTTGTAAAGCAATATTTTAAATGCTCTGAGAAGATGCAGTGTGAAACGATGAAGAATGTGATTTATTGATATACTTTTGATCAGCAGTTAAAACAACAGAGGAAGCCAGCACTACTCCTGATGCGACAACTGTAGAAACAACTTCAGATGTGGCTTCTACTACAGAAGAGGAAACAACGACATCAACTGAGACCACTACTGAACCAGTAGAAACTACACAGACTTTCAGACCCACCACTGAAGAAGCAACAACGACAGTGGAAACGACAACGGAAGACATTGTAACTACAGAAGGTACGTATTATATGCTACGGATCTAGTTTAAGCAGTAAACAAGGACTCAGTTTTTAAAACACATAATTGGAGTTTGGATATAAAAATCACCACGCATGTTTGAGTATGTGCTTAACGCGTTTATTATTTTTAGCATTTTCCTTAATATGACTGATCTGACTTGAAAAGTGGATCAGTAGACCACTGTGTAGAATACAGGTTCTCAAAATACTATAAATACTTGTAAATGTTACGATTACAGATGTTATAATAATGGTTTGCTTCAATAAAGGGAAGAAATATTAGGATGATAGGAAATTTCATAAAAACGGGTGGTAAATGCTGTAAACGTTGATATAACATCATATTTGCATTGTACATTCTACCGAAAGCAATAGATGTGGAGATAAAGTTTGAGTGTAGGCAGAAATTGTTTGAGAAGTAGATTTTGTAAAGCAATATTTTAAATGCTTTGAGAAGATACGTGTGAAAATATGAAGAATGTGATTTATTGATTTACTTTTGATCAGCAGTTACAACAACAGAGGAAGCCAGCACTACTCCTGATGCGACAACTGTAGAAACAACTTCAGATGTGGCTTCTACTACAGAAGAGGAAACAACGACATCAATTGAGACCACTACTGAACCAGTAGAAACTACCACAGATGTTCAGACCACCACTGAAGAAGCAACAACGACTGTGGAAACGACAACGGAAGACATTGTAACTACAGAAGGTATGTATTATATGCTACGGATCTAGTTTAAGCAGTAAAACACGGACTCGGTTTTTAAAACATATTATTGGAGTTTGAAAAGAAAAATCACCACGCATGTTTAAGTATGTGCTTGAACGCGTTTATTATTTTAGCATTTTCCTTAATATAACTGATCTGACTTCAAAGTGGATCAATAGACCACTGTGTATAATACAGGTTCAAAAATACTATAAATACTTGTAAATGTTTACGATAACAGATGTTATAATAATGGTTTGCTTCCAAAAAGGGAAGAAATATTTAGGATGATAGGAAATTTCATAAAAACGGGTGGTAAATGCTGTAAAAAAATTGATAGAACATCATATTTGCATTCTACATTCTACCGAAAGCAATAGATGTGGAGATAAACTTTGAGTGTAGGCACAAATTGTTTGAGAACTAGTTTTGTAAAGCAATATTTTAAATGCTCTGAGAAGATACGGTGTGAAACTATGAAGAATGTGATTTATTGATATACTTTTGATCAGCAGTTACAACAACAGAGGAAGCCAGCACGACTCCTGATGTGACAACTGTAGAAACAACTTCAGATGTGGCTTCTACTACAGAAGAGGAAACAACGACATCAATTGAGACCACTACTGAACCAGTAGAAACTACCACAGATGTTCAGACCACCACTGAAGAAGCAACAACGACTGTGGAAACGACAACGGAAGACATTGTAACTACAGAAGGTACGTATTATATGCTACGGATCTAGTTTAAGCAGTAAAACACGGACTCGGTTTATAAAACACATTATTGGAGTTTGGATAGAAAAATCACAACGCATGTTTAAGTATGTGCTTAACGCGTTTATTATTTTTGGCATTTTCCTTAATATGACTGATCTGACTTGAAAAGTGGATCAGTAGACCACTGTGTAGAATACAGGTTCTCAAAATACTATAAATATTTGTAAATGTTTACGATTAGAGATGTTATAATAATGGTTTGCTTCCATAAAGGGAAGAAATATTTAGGATGATAGGAAATTTGATAAAAACGGGTGGTAAATGCTGTAAACGTTGATATAACATCATATTTGCATTCTAAATTCTACCGAAAGCATAGATGTGCAGATAAACTTTGAGTGTAGGCAGAAATTGTTTGAGAATTAGATTTTGTAAAGCAATATTTTAAATGCTCTGAGAAGATACGGTGTGAAACGATGAAGAATGTGATTTATTGATATACTTTTGATCAGCAGTTACAACAACAGAGGAAGCCAGCACTACTCCTGATGCGACAACTGTAGAAACAACTTCAGATGTGGCTTCTACTACAGAAGAGGAAACAACGACATCAATTGAGACCACTACTGAACCAGTAGAAACTACCACAGATGTTCAGACCACCACTGAAGAAGCAACAACGACTGTGGAAACGACAACGGAAGACATTGTAACTACAGAAGGTATGTATTATATGCTACGGATCTAGTTTAAGCAGTAAAACACGGACTCGGTTTTTAAAACACATTATTGGAGTTTGGAAAGAAAAATCACCACGCATGTTTAAGTATGTGCTTAACGCGTTTATTATTTTTAGCATTTTCCTTACTATGACTGATCTGACTTCAAAAGTGGATCAGTAGACCACTGTGTAGAATACAGGTTCTCAAAAATACTATAAATACTTGTAACTGTTTACGATAACAGATGTTATAATAATGGTTTGCTTCAATAAAGGGACGAAAAATTTAGGATGATAGGAAATTTCATAAAACGGTTGGTAAATGCTGTAAACATTGATAGAACATCATATTTGCATTCTACATTCTACCGAAAGCAATAGATGTGGAGATAAACTTTGAGTGTAGGCACATATTGCTTGAGAACTAGATTTTGTAAAGCAATATTTTAAATGCTCTGAGAAGATACGGTGTGAAACTATGAAGAATGTGATTTATTATATACGTTTGATCAGCAGTTACAACAACAGAGGAAGCCAGCACGACTCCTGATGCGACAACTGTAGAAACAACTTCAGATGTGGCTTCTACTACAGAAGAGGAAACAACGACATCAATTGAGACCACTACTGAACCAGTAGAAACTACCACAGATGTTCAGACCACCACTGAAGAAGCAACAACGACTGTGGAAACGACAACGGAAGACATTGTAACTACAGAAGGTACGTATTATATGCTACGGATCTAGTTTAAGCAGTAAACACGGACTCGGTTTTTAAAACACATTATTGGAGTTTGGATATAAAAATCAACACGCATGTTTAAGTATGTGCTTAACGCGTTTATTATTTTTAGCATTTTCCTTAATATGACTGATCTGACTTGAAAAGCGGATCAGTAGACCACTGTGTAGAATACAGGTTCTCAAAAATACTATAAATACTTGTAAATGTTTACGATAACAGATGTTATAATAATGGTTTGCTTCAATAAAGGGAAGAAATATTTAGGATGATAGGAAATTTCATAAAAACGGGTGGTAAATGCTGTAAACATTGATAGAACACCACATTTGCATTCTACATTCTACCGAAAGCAATAGATGTGAGATAAACTTTGAGTGTAGGCAGAAATTTTTCGAGGATTAGATTTTGTAAAGCAATATTTTAAATGCTCTGAGAAGATGCAGTGTGAAACGATGAAGAATGTGATTTATTGATATACTTTTGATCAGCAGTTACAACAACAGAGGAAGCCAGCACTACTCCTGATGCGACAACTGTAGAAACAACTTCAGATGTGGCTTCTACTACAGAAGAGGAAACAACGACATCAATTGAGACCACTACTGAACCAGTAGAAACTACCACAGATGTTCAGACCACCACTGAAGAAGCAACAACG
Organism: Ptychodera flava; assembly: GCF_041260155.1. Classification (NCBI taxonomy): domain Eukaryota; kingdom Metazoa; phylum Hemichordata; class Enteropneusta; family Ptychoderidae; genus Ptychodera; species Ptychodera flava. Next base: position 13,985,011 of record NC_091945.1, on the reverse strand, counting down.
ACTGTGGAAACGACAACGGAAGACATTGTAACTACAGAAGGTACGTATTATATGCTACGGATCTAGTTTAAGCAGTAAACACGGACTCGGTTTTTAAAACACATTATTGGAGTTTGGAAAGAAAAATCACCACGCATGTTTAAGTATGTGCTTAACGCGTTTATTATTTTTAGCATTTTCCTTAATATGACTGATCTGACTTGAAAAGTGGATCAGTAGACCACTGTGTAGAATATAGATTCTCAAAAATACTATAAATACTTGTAAATGTTTACGATTACAGATGTTATAATAATGGCTTGCTTCAATAAAGGGAAGAAATATTTAGGATGATAGGAAATTTGGTAAAACGGGTGGTAAATGCTGTAAACGTTGATATAACATCATATTTGCATTCTAATTCTACCGAAAGCAATAGATGTGGAGATAAACTTTGAGTGTAGGCAGAAATTGTTGGAGGATTTCATTTTGTAAAGCAATATTTTAAATGCTCTGAGAAGATACGCTGTGAAACGATGAAGAATGTGATTTATTGATATACTTTTGATCAGCAGTTACAACAACAGAGGAAGCCAGCACTACTCCTGATGCGACAACTGTAGAAACAACTTCAGATGTGGCTTCTACTACAGAAGAAGAAACAACGACATCAATGGAGACCACTACTGAACCAGTAGAAACTACCACAGATGTTCAGACCACCACTGAAGAAGCAACAGCGACTGTGGAAACGACAACGGAAGACATTGTAACTACAGAAGGTACGTATTATACGCTACGGATCTAGTTTAAGCAGTAAACACGGACTCGGTTTTTAAAACACATTATTGGAGTTTAATATAACATCAACACGCATGTTTAAGTATATGCTTAACGCGTTTATTATTTTTAGCATTTTCCTTACTATAACTGATCTGACTTCAAAGTGGATCAGTAGACCACTGTGTAGAATACAGGTTCTCAAAAATACTATAAATACTTGTAAATGTTGACGATTACAGATGTTATAATAATGGTTTGCTTCATATAGGGAAGAAATATTGAGGATGATAGGAAATTTCATAAATACGGTTGGTAAATGCTGTAAAAATTGATAGAACATCATATTTGCATTCTACATTCTACCGAAAGCAGTAGATGTGGAGACAAACTTTGAGTGTAGGCAGAAATTGTTTGAGAATTAGATTTTGTAAAGCAATATTTTAAATGCTCTGAGAAGATGCAGTGTGAAACTATGAAGAATGTGATTTATTGATATACTTTTGATCAGCAGTTACAACAACAGAGGAAGCCAGCACGACTCCTGATGCGACAACTGTAGAAACAACTTCAGATGTGGCTTCTACTACAGAAGAGGAAACAACGACATCAATTGAGACCACTACTGAACCAGTAGAAACTACCACAGATGTTCAGACCACCACTGAAGAAGCAACAACGACTGTGGAAACGACAACGGAAGACATTGTAACTACAGAAGGTACGTATTATATGCTACGGATCTAGTTTAAGCAGTAAACACGGACTCGGTTTTTAAAACACATTATTGGAGTTTGGATATAAAAATCAACACGCATGTTTAAGTATGTGCTTAACGCGTTTATTATTTTTAGCATTTTCCTTAATATGACTGATCTGACTTGAAAAGTGGATCAGTAGACCACTGTGTAGAATACAGGTTCTCAAAAATACTATAAATACTTGTAAATGTTTACGATTACAGATGTTATAATAATGGTTTGCTTCAATAAAGGGAAGAAATATTTAGGATGATAGGAAATTTCATAAAACGGTTGGTAAATGCTGTAAACATTGATAGAACATCATATTTGCATTCTACATTCTACCGAAAGCAATAGATGTGGAGATAAACTTTGAGTGTAGGCAGAAATTGTTTGAGAATTAGATTTTGTAAAGCAATATTTTAAATGCTCTGAGAGATATGCTGTGAAACGATGAAGAATGTGATTTATTGATATACTTTTGATCAGCAGTTACAACAACAGAGGAAGCCAGCACGACTCCTGATGTGACAACTGTAGAAACAACTTCAGATGTGGCTTCTACTACAGAAGAGGAAACAACGACATCAATTGAGACCACTACTGAACCAGTAGAAACTACCACAGATGTTCAGACCACCACTGAAGAAGCAACAACGACAGTGGAAACGACAACGGAAGACATAGTAACTACAGAAGGTACGTATTATATGCTACGGATCTAGTTTAAGCAGTAAACACGGACTCGGTTTTTAAAACACATTATTGGAGTTTGGATATAAAAATCAACACGCATGTTTAAGTATGTGCTTAACGCGTTTATTATTTTTAGCATTTTCCTTAATATGACTGATCTGACTTCAAAAGTGGATCAGTAGACCACTGTGTAGAATACAGGTTCTCAAAAATACTATAAATACTTGTTAATGTTTACGATTACAGATGTTATAATAATGGTTTGCTTCAATAAAGGGAAGAAATATTTAGGATGATAGGAAATTTCATAAAAACGGGTGGTAAATGCTGTAAACGTTGATAGAACATCATATTTGCATTCTACATTCTACCGAAAGCAATAGATGTGGAGATAAACTTTGAGTGTAGGCAGAAATTGTTCGAGGATTAGATTTTGTAAAGCAATATTTTAAATGCTCTGAGAAGATGCAGTGTGAAACGATGAAGAATGTGATTTATTGATATACTTTTGATCAGCAGTTACAACAACAGAGGAAGCCAGCACTACTCCTGATGCGACAACTGTACAAACAACTTCAGATGTGGCTTCTACTACAGAAGAGGAAACAACGACATCAATGGAGACCACTACTGAACCAGTAGAAACTACCACAGATGTTCAGACCACACTGAAGAAGCAACAACGACTGTGGAAACGACAACGGAAGACATTGTAACTACAGAAGGTATGTATTATGCTACGGATCTAGTTTAAGCAGTAAAACACGGACTCGGTTTATAAAACACATTATTGGAGTTTGGATATAAAAATCACCACGCATGTTTAAGTATGTGCTTAACGCGTTTATTATTTTTAGCATTTTCCTTAATATGACTGATCTGACTTCAAAAGCGGATCAGTAGACCACTGTGTAGAATACAGGTTCTCAAAAATACTATAAACACTTGTAAATGTTTACGACTACAGATGTCATAATAATAAGGTTTGCTTCAATAAAGGGAAGAAATATTTAGGATGATAGGAAATTTCATAAAAACGGGTGGTAAATGCTGTAAACGTTGATAGAACATCATATTTGCATTCTACATTCTACCGAAAGCAATAGATGTGGAGATAAACTTTGAGTGTAGGCAGAAATTTTTCGAGGATTTCATTTTGTAAAGCAATATTTTAAATGCTCTGAGAAGATGCAGTGTGAAACGATGAAGAATGTGATTTATTGATATACTTTTGATCAGCAGTTACAACAACAGAGGAAGCCAGCACTACTCCTGATGCGACAACTGTAGAAACAACTTCAGATGTGGCTTCTACTACAGAAGAGGAAACAACGACATCAATTGAGACCACTACTGAAGCAGTAGTAACTACCACAGATGTTCCCACCACCACTGAAGAAGCAACAACGACTGAAGAAACGACAACGGAAGACATTACAACTACACAAGGTAAGTATTACATGCTACGGATCTAGTTTAAGCAGTAAAACCGGACTCGGTTTATAAAACACATTATTGGAGTTTGGATATAAAAATCAACACGCATGTTTAAGTATGTGCTTAACGCGTTTATTATTTTTACCATTTTCCTTACTGTAACTGATCTGACTTCAAATGTGGATCAGTAGACACTGTGTAGAATACAGGTTCTCAAAAATACTTTAAATACTTGTAAATGTTTACGATAACAGATGTTATAGTAATGGTTTGCTTCAATAATGGGAAGAAATATTTAGGATGATAGGAAATTTCATAAAAGGGTTGGTAAATGCTGTAAACATTGATAGAACATCATATTTGCATTGTACATTCTACCGAAAGCAATAGATGTGGAGACAAACTTTGAGTGTAGGCAGAAATTTTTCGAGGATTTCATTTTGTAAAGGTATATTTTAAATTCTCTGAGAAGATGCAGTGTGAAACGATGAAGAATGTGATTTATTGATATACTTTTGATCAGCAGTTACAACAACAGAAGAAGCCAGCACGACTCCTGGTGTGACAACTGTAGAAACAACTTCAGATGTGGCTTTTACTACAGAAGAGGAAACAACGACATCAATTGAGACCACTACTGAACCAGTAGAAACCACCACAGATGTTGAGACCACCACTGAGGAAGCACAACGACAGTGGAAACGACAACGAAGATATTGTAACTACAGAAGGTGCGTATTATATGCTACGGATCTAGTTTAAGCAGTAAACACGGACTCGGTTTTTAAAACACATTATTGGACTTTGGATATAAAAATCACCACGCATGTTTAAGTATGTGCTTAACGCGTTTATTATTTTTACAATTTTCGTTAATATGACTGATCTGACTTCAAAAGTGGATCAGTAGACCACTGTGTAGAATACAGGTTCTCAAAAATACTATTAACACTTGTAAATGTTTACGATCACAGATGTTATAATAATGGTTTGCTTCAATAAAGGGAAGAAATATTTAGGATGATAGGAAATTTCATAAAACGGTTGGTAAATGCTGTAAACATTGATAGAACATCATATTTGCATTCTACATTCTACCGAAAGCAATAGATGTGGAGATAAACTTTGAGTGTAGGCACAAATTGTTTGAGAATTAGATTTTGTAAAGCAATATTATAAATGCTCTGAGAAGATATGGTGTGAAACTATGAAGAATGTGATTTATTGATATACTTTTGATCAGCAGTTACAACAACAGAGGAAGCCAGCACGACTCCTGATGTGACAACTGTAGAAACAACTTCAGATGTGGCTTCTACTACAGAAGAGGAAACAACGACATCAATTGAGACCACTACTGATCCAGTAGAAACTACCACAGATGTTCAGACCACCACTGAAGAAGCAACAACGACTGTGGAAACGACAACGGAAGACATTGTAACTACAGAAGGTACGTATTATATGCTACGGATCTAGTTTAAGCAGTAAACACGGACTCGGTTTATAAAACACATTATCGGAGTTTGGATATAAAAATCAACACGCATGTTTAAGTATGTGCTTAACGCGTTTTATTATTTTTACCATTTTCCTTACTATAACTGATCTGACTTCAAAGTGGATCAGTAGACCACTGTGTAGAATACAGGTTCTCAAAAATACTTTAAATACTTGTAACTGTTTACGATAACAGATGTTATAGTAATGGTTTGCTTCAATAAAGGGAAGAAATATTTAGGATGATAGGAAATTTTATAAAACGGTTGGTAAATGCTGTAAACATAGATTGAACATCATATTTGCATTGTACATTCTACCGAAAGCAATAGATGTGGAGACAAACTTTGAGTGTAGGCAGAAATTGTTCGAGGATTTCATTTTGTAAAGCAATATTTTATATGCTCTGAGAAGATACGGTGTGAAACGATGAAGAATGTGATTTATTGATATACTTTTTATAGAAGTTACAACAACAGAGGAAGCCAGCACGACAGCTGATGTGTCCACAGCAGAGACAACTACAGATGTGGCTTCCACTACAGTAGAGGATACAACGACGTCAATTGATACCACTACTGAAGCAGTAGTAACTACCACAGATGTTCCCACCACCACTGAGGAAGCATCAACGACTGAAGAAACGACAACGGCAGACATCACAACTACACAAGGTAAGTATTACATGCTAAGGATCTAGTTTAAGCAGTAAACACGGACTCGGTTTTTAAAACACATTATTGGAGTTTGGATATAAAATCAACACGCATATTTAAGTATGTGCTTAACGCGTTTATTATTTTTACAATTTTCGTTAATATGACTGATCTGACTTCAAAAGTGGATCAGTAGACCACTGTGTAGAATACAGGTTCTCAAAAATACTATTAACACTTGTAAATGTATACGATTACAGATGTTATAATAATGGTTTGCTTCAATAAAGGGAAGAAATACTTAGGATGATAGGAAATTTCATAAAAACGGGTGGTAAATGCTGTAAACGTTGATAGAACATCATATTTGCATTCTACATTCTACCGAACAATAGATGTGGAGATAAAGTTTGAGTGTAGGCAGAAATTGTTCGACGATTAGATTTTGTAAAGCAATATTTTAAATGCTCTGAGAAGATACGGTGTGAAACGATGAAGAATGTGATTTATTGATATACTTTTGATCAGCAGTTACAACAACAGAGGACGCCAGCACTACTCCTGGTGTGACAACTGTAGAAACAACTTCAGATGTGGCTTCTACTACAGAAGAGGAAACAACGACATCAATTGAGACCACTAATGAACCAGTAGAAACTACCACAGATGTTCAGACCACCACTGAAGAAGCAACAACGACAGTGAAACGACAACGGAAGACATTGTAACTACAGAAGGTACGTATTATATGCTACGGATCTAGTTTAAGCAGGAAACACGGACTCGGTTTTTAAAACACATTATTGGAGTTTTGGATATAAAAATCAACACGCATGTTTAAGTATGTGCTAAACGCGTTTATTATTTTTAGCATTTTCCTTAATATGACTGATCTGACTTGAAAAGTGGATCAGTAGACCACTGTGTAGAATACAGGTTCTCAAAAATACTTTAAATACTTGTAAATGTTTACGATAACAGATGTTATAATAATGGTTTGCTTCAATAAAGGGAAGAAATATTTAGGATGATAGGAAATTTTATAAAACGGTTGGTAAATGCTGTAAACATTGATTGAACATCATATTTGCATTGTACATTCTACCGAAAGCAATAGATGTGGAGACTAACTTTGAGTGTAGGCAGAAATTGTTCGACGATTGATTTTGTAAAGCGATATTTTAAATGCTCTGAGAAGATAAGGTGTGAAACGATGAAGATGTGATTTATTGATATACTTTTGATTAGAAGTTACAACAACAGAGGAAGCCAGCACGACTCCTGGTGTGACAACTGTAGAAACAACTTCAGATGTGGCTTCTACTACAGAAGAGCAAACAACGACATCAATTGAGACCACTACTGAACCAGTAGAAACTACCACAGATGTTCAGACCACCACTGAGGAAGCAACAACGACAGTGGAAACGACAACGGAAGATATTGTAACTACAGAAGGTACGTTTTATATGCTACGGATGTAGTTTAAGCAGTAAAACACGGACTCGGTTTATAAAACACATTATCGGAGTTTGGATATAAAAATCACCACGCATGTTTAAGTATGTGCTTAACGCGTTTATTATTTTTACCATTTTCCTTACTATAACTGATCTGACTTCAAAAATGGATCAGTAGACCACTGTGTAGAATACAGGTTCTCAAAAATACTTTAAATACTTGTAAATGTTTACGATAACAGATGTTATAATAATGGTTTGCTTCAATAAAGGGAAGAAATATTTAGGATGATAGGAAATTTCATAAAAACGGGTGGTAAATGCTGTAAACGTTGATAGAACATCATATTTGCATTCTACATTCTACCGAAAGCAATAGATGTGGAGATAAACTTTGAGTGTAGGCAGAAATTGTTCGACGATTAGATTTTGTAAAGCAATATTTTAAATGCTCTGAGAAGATACGGTGTGAAACTATGAAGAATGTGATTTATTGATATACTTTTGATCAGCAGTTTCAACAACAGAGGACGCCACCACTACTCCTGGTGTGACAACTGTAGAAACAACTTCAGATGTGGCTTCTACTACAGAAGAGGAAACAACGACATCAATTGAGACCACTACTGAACCAGTAGAAACTACCACAGATGTTCAGACCACCACTGAAGAAGCAACAACGACTGTGGAAACGACAACGGAAGACATTGTAACTACAGAAGGTACGTATTATATGCTACAGATCTAGTTTAAGCAGTAAACACGGAGTCGGTTTTTAAAACACATTATTGGAGTTTGGATATAAAAATCACCACGCATGTTTGAGTATATGCTTAACGCGTTCATTATTTTTAGCATTTTCCTTACTATGACTGATTTGACTTGAAAAGTGGATCAGCAGACCACTGTGTATAATACAGGTTGTCAAACATACTATAAATACTTGTAAATGTTTACGATAACAGATGTTATAATAATTGTTTGCTTCAATTAAGGATAGAAATATTTAGGATGATAGGAAATTTCATAAACAGGGGTGGTAAATGCTCTAAACATTGATAGAACATCAAATTTGCATTCTACATTCTACCGAAAGCAATAGATGTGGAGATAAACTTTGAGTGTAGGCAGAAATTGTTCGAGGATTAGATTTTGTAAAGCAATATTTTAAATGCTCTGAGAAGATGCAGTGTGAAACTATGAAGAATGTGATTTATTGATATACTTTTGATCAGCAGTTACAACAACAGAGGAAGCCAGCACTACTCCTGATGCGACAACTGTAGAAACAACTTCAGATGTGGCTTCTACTACAGAAGAGGAAACAACGACATCAATTGAGACCACTACTGAACCAGTAGAAACTACCACAGATGTTCAGACCACCACTGAAGAAGCAACAACGACAGTGGAAACGACAACGGAAGATATTGTAACTACAGAAGGTACGTATTATATGCTACGGATCTAGTTTAAGCAGGAAACACGGATTCGTTTTTTAAAACACATTATTGGAGTTTGGATATAAAAATCAACACGCATGTTTAAGTATGTGCTTAAACGCGTTTATTATTTTTACCATTTTCCTTAATATGACTGATCTGACTTCAAAAGTGGATCAGAAGACCACTGTGTAGAATACAGGTTCTCAAAAATACATTAAACACTTGTTAATGTTTACGATTACAGATGTTATAATAATGGTTTGCTTCATAAACGGGAAGAAATATTTAGGATGATAGGAAATTTCATAAAAACGGGTGGTAAATGCTGTAAACTTTGATAGAACATCATATTTGCATTCTACATTATACCGAAAGCAATAGATGTGGAGACAAACTTTGAGTGTAGCAGAAATTGTTCGACGATTAGAATTAGTAAAGCAATATTTTAAATGCTCTGAGAAGATACAGTGTGAAACGATGAAGAATGTGATTTAATGATATACTTTTGATCAGCAGTTACAACAACAGAGGAAGCCAGCACTACTCCTGATGCGACAACTATGAGAAACAACTTCAGATGTGGCTTCTACTACAGAAGAGCAAACGACGACATCAATGGAGACCACTACTGAACCAGTAGAAACTACCACAGATGTTCAGACCACCACTAAAGAAGCAACAACGACTGTGGAAACGACAACGGAAGACATTATAACTACAGAAGGTATGTATTATATGCTACGGATCTAGTTTAAGCAGTAAAACACGGACTCGGTTTATAAACACATTATTGGAGTTTGGATATAAAAATCACCACGCATGTTTAAGTATGTGCTTAACGCGTTTATTATTTTTACCATTTTCCTTACTATAACTGATCTGACTTCAAAAGTGGATCAGTAGACCACTGTGTAGAATACAGGTTCTAAAAAATACTATAAAGACTTGTAAATGTTTACGACTACAGATGTTATAATAATGGTTTGCTTCAATAAAGGGAAGAAATATTTAGGATGATAGGAAATTTCATAAAAACGGGTGGTAAATGCTGTAAACGTTGATAGAACATCATATTTGCATTCTACATTCTACCGAAAGCAATAGATGTGAAGATAAACTTTGAGTGTAGGCAGAAATTGGTCGAGGATTTCATTTTGTAAAGCAATATTTTAAATGCTCTGAGAAGATGCAGTGTGAAACGATGAAGAATGTGATTTATTGATATACTTTTGATCAGCAGTTACAACAACAGAGGAAGCCAGCACTACTCCTGATGCGACAACTGTAGAAACAACTTCAGATGTGGCTTCTACTACAGAAGAGCAAACAACGACATCAATTGAGACCACTACTGAACCAGTAGAAACTACCACAGATGTTCAGACCACCACTGAAGAAGCAACAACGACAGTGGAAACGACAACGGAAGATATTGTAACTACAGAAGGTACGTATTATATGCTACGGATCTAGTTTAAGCAGGAAACACGGACTCGTTTTTTAAAACACATTATTGGAGTTTGGATATAAAAATCAACACGCATGTTTAAGTATGTGCTTAACGCGTTTATTATTTTTACCATTTTCCTTAATATGACTGATCTGACTTCAAAAGTGGATCAGTAGACCACTGTGTAGAATACAGGTTCTCAAAATATATTAAACACTTGTTAATGTTTACGATTACAGATGTTATAATAATGGTTTGCTTCAATAAACGGAAGAAATATTTAGGATGATAGGAAATTTCATAAAAACGGGTGGTAAATGCTGTAAACTTTGATAGAACATCATATTTGCATTCTACATTCTACCGAAAGCAATAGATGTGGAGACAAACTTTGAGTGTAGGCAGAAATTGTTCGACGATTAGAATTAGTAAAGCAATATTTTAAATGCTCTGAGAAGATACAGTGTGAAACGATGAAGAATGTGATTTAATGATATTCTTTTGATCAGCAGTTACAACAACAGAGGAAGCCAGCACTACTCCTGATGCGACAACTATAGAAACAACTTCAGATGTGGCTTCTACTACAGAAGAGCAAACGACGACATCAATGGAGACCACTACTGAACCAGTAGAAACTACCACAGATGTTCAGACCACCACTGAAGAAGCAACAACGACTGTGGAAACGACAACGGAAGACATTGTAACTACAGAAGGTACGTATTATATGCTACGGATCTAGTTTAAGCAGTAAAACACGGACTCGGTTTATAAAACACATTATTGGAGTTTGGATATAAAAATCACCACGCATGTTTAAGTATGTGCTTAACGCGTTTATTATATTTAGCATTTTCCTTAATATGACTGATCTGACTTCAAAAGTGGATCAGTAGACCACTGTGTAGAATACAGGTTCTCAAAAATACTATAAATACTTGTAAATGTTTACGATTACAGATGTTATAATAATGGTTTGCTTCAATAAAGGGAAGAAATATTTAGGATGATAGGAAATTTCATAAAAACGGGTGGTAAATGCTGTAAACGTTGATAGAACATCATATTTGCATTCTACATTCTACCGAAAGCAATAGATGTGAAGATAAACTTTGAGTGTAGGCAGAAATTGGTCGAGGATTTCATTTTGTAAAGCAATATTTTAAATGCTCTGAGAAGATGCAGTGTGAAACGATGAAGAATTTGATTTATTGATATACTTTTGATCAGCAGTTACAACAACAGAGGAAGCCAGCACTACTCCTGATGCGACAACTGTAGAAACAACTTCAGATGTGGCTTCTACTACAGAAGAGCAAACAACGACATCAATTGAGACCACTACTGAACCAGTAGAAACTACCACAGATGTTCAGACCACCACTGAAGAAGCAACAACGACAGTGGAAACGACAACGGAAGATATTGTAACTACAGAAGGTACGTATTATATGCTACGGATCTAGTTTAAGCAGGAAACACGGATTCGTTTTTTAAAACACATTATTGGAGTTTGGATATAAAAATCAACACGCATGTTTAAGTATGTGCTTAACGCGTTTATTATTTTTGGCATTTTCCTTAATATGACTGATCTGACTTGAAAAGTGGATCAGTAGACCACTGTGTAGAATACAGGTTCTCAAAAATATATTAAACACTTGTTAATGTTTACGATTACAGATGTTATAATAATGGTTTGCTTCAATAAACGGAAGAAATATTTAGGATGATAGGAAATTTCATAAAAACGGGTGGTAAATGCTGTAAACTTTGATAGAACATCATATTTGCATTCTACATTCTACCGAAAGCAATAGATGTTGAGACAAACTTTGAGTGTAGGCAGAAATTGTTCGACGATTAGAATTAGTAAAGCAATATTTTAAATGCTCTGAGAAGATACAGTGTGAAACGATGAAGAATGTGATTTAATGATATTCTTTTGATCAGCAGTTACAACAACAGAGGAAGCCAGCACTACTCCTGATGCGACAACTATAGAAACAACTTCAGATGTGGCTTCTACTACAGAAGAGCAAACGACGACATCAATGGAGACCACTACTGAACCAGTAGAAACTACCACAGATGATCAGACCACCACTGAAGAGCAACAACGACTGTGGAAACGACAACGGAAGACATTGTAACTACAGAAGGTATGTATTATATGCTACGGATCTAGTTTAAGCAGTAAACACGGACTCGGTTTATAAAACACATTATTGGAGTTTGGATATAAAAATCACCACGCATGTTTAAGTATGTGCTTAACGCGTTTATTATTTTTACCATTTTCCTTAATATAACTGATCTGACTTCAAAAGTGGATCAGTAGACCACTGTGTAGAATACAGGTTCTCAAAAATACTATAAAGACTTGTAAATGTTTACGACTACAGATGTTATAATAATGGTTTGCTTCAATAAGGGAAGAAATATTTAGGATGATAGGAAATTTCATAAAAACGGGTGGTAAATGCTGTAAACGTTGATAGAACATCATATTTGCATTCTACATTCTACCGAAAGCAATAGATGTGAAGATAAACTTTGAGTGTAGGCAGAAATTGGTCGAGGATTTCATTTTGTAAAGCAATATTTAAATGCTCTGAGAAGATGCAGTGTGAAACGATGAAGAATTTGATTTATTGATATACTTTTGATCAGCAGTTACAACAACAGAGGAAGCCAGCACTACTCCTGATGCGACAACTGTAGAACAACTTCAGATGTGGCTTCTACTACAGAAGAGCAAACAACGACATCAATTGAGACCACTACTGAACCAGTAGAAACTACCACAGATGTTCAGACCACCACTGAAGAAGCAACAACGACAGTGGAAACGACAACGGAAGATATTGTAACTACAGAAGGTACGTATTATATGCTACGGATCTAGTTTAAGCAGGAAACACGGATTCGTTTTTTAAAACACATTATTGGAGTTTGGATATAAAAATCAACACGCATGTTTAAGTATGTGCTTAACGCGTTTATTATTTTTGGCATTTTCCTTAATATGACTGATCTGACTTGAAAAGTGGATCAGTAGACCACTGTGTAGAATACAGGTTCTCAAAAATATATTAAACACTTGTTAATGTTTACGATTACAGATGTTATAATAATGGTTTGCTTCAATAAACGGAAGAAATATTTAGGATGATAGGAAATTTCATAAAACGGGTGGTAAATGCTGTAAACTTTGATAGAACATCATATTTGCATTCTACATTCTACCGAAAGCAATAGATGTGGAGACAAACTTTGAGTGTAGGCAGAAATTGTTCGACGATTAGAATTAGTAAAGCAATATTTTAAATGCTCTGAGAAGATACAGTGTGAAACGATGAAGAATGTGATTTAATGATATTCTTTTGATCAGCAGTTACAACAACAGAGGAAGCCAGCACTACTCCTGATGTGACAACTGTAGAAACAACTTCAGATGTGGCTTCTACTACAGAAGAGGAAACAACGACATCAATTGAGACCACTACTGAACCAGTAGAAACTACCACAGATGTTCAGACCACCACTGAAGAAGCAACAACGACTGTGGAAACGACAACGGAAGACATTGTAGCTACAGAAGGTACGTATTATATGCTACGGATCTAGTTTAAGGAGTAAAACACGGACTCGGTTTATAAAACACATTATTGGAGTTTGGATATAAAAATCACCACGCATGTTTAAGTATGTGCTTAACGCGTTTATTATTTTTACCATTTTCCTTAATATAACTGATCTGACTTCAAAGTGGATCAGTAGACCACTGTGTAGAATACAGGTTCTCAAAAATACTATAAATACTTGTAAATGTCTACGATTACAGATGTTATAATAATGGTTTGCTTCAATAAAGGGAAGAAATATTTAGGATGATAGGAAATTTCATAAAAACGGGTGGTAAATGCTGTAAACGTTGATAGAACATCATATTTGCATTCTACATTCTACCGAAAGCAATAGATGTGGAGATAAACTTTGAGTGTAGGCAGAAATTTTTCGAGGATTTCATTTTGTAAAGCAATATTTTAAATGCTCTGAGAAGATGCAGTGTGAAACTATGAAAAATTTGATTTATTGATATACGTTTGATCAGCAGTTACAACAACAGAGGAAGCCAGCACTACTCCTGATGCGACAACTGTAGAAACAACTTCAGATGTGGCTTCTACTACAGAAGAGGAAACAACGACATCAATTGAGACCACTACTGAACCAGTAGAAACTACCACAGATGTTCAGACCACCACTGAAGAAGCAACAACGACTGTGGAAACGACAACGGAAGACATTGTAACTACAGAAGGTACGTATTATATGCTACGGATCTAGTTTAAGCAGTAAAACACGGACTCGGTTTATAAAACACATTATTGGAGTTTGGATATAAAAATCACCACGCATGTTTAAGTATGTGCTTAACGCGTTTATTATATTTAGCATTTTCCTTACTATAACTGATCTGACTTCAAAAGTGGATCAGTAGACCAATGTGTAGAATACAAGTTCTCAAAAATACTATAAATACTTGTAAATGTTTACGATTACAGATGTTATAATAATGGTTTGCTACAATAAAGGGAAGATATATTTAGGATGATAGGAAATTTTATAAAACGGTTGGTAAATGCTGTAAACATTGATTGAACATCATATTTGCATGGTACAGTCTACCGAAAGCAATAGATGTGGAGACAAACTTTGAGTGTAGGCAGAAATTTTTCGAGGATTTCATTTTGTAAAGCAATATTTTAAATGCTCTGAGAAGATACGGTGTGAAACGGTGAAGAATGTGATTTATTGATATACTTTTGATTAGCAGTTAGAACAACAGAGGAAGCCAGCACGACTCCTGGTGTGACAACTGTAGAAACAACTTCAGATGTGGCTTCTACTACAGAAGAGGAAACAACGACATCAATTGAGACCTCTACTGAACCAGTAGAAACTACCACAGATGTTCAGACCACCACTGAGGAAGCAACAACGACAGTGGAAACGACAACGGAAGATATTGTAACTACAGAAGGTACGTATTATATGCTACGGATCTAGTTTAAGCAGTAAACACGGACTCGGTTTTTAAAACACATTATTGGAGTTTGGATATAAAATCAACACGCATGTTTAAGTATGTGCTTAACGCGTTTTTTATTTTTACAATTTTCGTTAATATGACTGATCTGACTTCAAAAGTGGATTAGTAGACCACTGTGTAGAATACAGGTTCTCAAAATACTATTAACACGTGTAAATGTTTACGATTACAGATGTTATAATAATGGTTTGCTTCAATAAAGGGAAGAAATATTTAGGATGATAGGAAATTTCATAAAAACGGGTGGTAAATGCTGTAAACGTTGATAGAACATCATATTTGCATTCTACATTCTACCGAAAGCAATAGATGTGGAGATAAACTTTGAGTGTAGGCAGAAATTGTTTGAGGATTAGATTTTGTAAAGCAATATTTTAAATGCTCTGAGAAGATACGGTGTGAAACGATGAAGAATGTGATTTATTGATATACTTTTGATCAGCAGTTAAAACAACAGAGGAAGCCAGCACGACTCCTGATGTGACAACTATAGAAACTACTTCAGATGTGGCTTCTACTACAGAAGAGGAAACAACGACATCAATTGAGACCACTACTGAACCAGTAGAAACTACCACAGATGTTCAGACCACCACTGAAGAAGCAACAACGACAGTGGAAACGACAACGGAAGATATTGTAACTACAGAAGGTACGTATTATATGCTACGGATCTAGTTTAAGCAGGAACACGGATTCGGTTTTATAAAACACATTATTGGAGTTTGGATATAAAATCACCACGCATGTTTAAGTATGTGCTTAACGCGTTTATTATTTTTACCATTTTCCTAAATATGACTGATCTGACTTCAAAAGTGGATCAGTAGACCACTGTGTAGAATACAGGTTCTCAAAAATACTATAAACACTTGTAAATGTTTACGACTACAGATGTTATAATAATGGTTTGCTTCAATAAAGGGAAGAAATATTTAGGATGATAGGAATTTCATAAAACGGGTGGTAAATGCAGTAAACGTTGATAGAACATCATATTTGCATTCGACATTCTACCGAAAGCAATAGATGTGGAGATAAACTTTGAGTGTAGGCAGAAATTTTTCGAGGATTTCATTTTGTAAAGCAATATTTTAAATGCTCTGAGAAGATGCAGTGTGAAACGATGAAGAATGTGATTTATTGATATACTTTTGATCAGCAGTTACAACAACAGAGGAAGCCAGCACTACTCCTGATGCGACAACTGTAGAAACAACTTCAGATGTGGCTTCTACTACAGAAGAGGAAACAACGACATCAATTGAGACCACTACTGATCCAGTAGAAACTACCACAGATGTTCAGACCACCACTGAAGAAGCAACAACGACTGTGGAAACGACAACGGAAGACATTGTAACTACAGAAGGTACGTATTATATGCTACGGATCTAGTTTAAGCAGTAAAACACGGACTCGGTTTATAAAACACATTATCGGAGTTTGGATATAAAAATCAACACGCATGTTTAAGTATGTGCTTAACGCGTTTGTTATTTTTACCATTTTCCTTACTATAACTGATCTGACTTCAAAGTGGATCAGTAGACCACTGTGTAGAATACAGGTTCTCAAAATACTTTAAATACTTGTAAATGTTTACGATAACAGATGTTATAATAATGGTTTGCTTCAATAAAGGGAAGAAATATTTAGGATGATAGGAAATTTTATAAAACGGTTGGTAAATGCTGTAAACATTGTTTAAACATCATATTTGCATTGTACATTCTACCGAAAGCAATAGATGTGGAGACAAACTTTGAGTGTAGGCAGAAATTGTTCGAGGATTTCATTTTGTAAAGCAATATTTTAAATGCTCTGAGAAGATACGGTGTGAAACGGTGAAGAATGTGATTTATTGATATACTTTTGATTAGCAGTTACAACAACAGAGGAAGGCAGCACGACTCCTGGTGTGACAACTGTAGAAACAACTTCAGATGTGGCTTCTACTACAGAAGAGGAAACAACGACATCAATTGAGACCACTACTGAACCAGTAGAAACTACCACAGATGTTCAGACCACCACTGAGGAAGCAACAACGACAGTGGAAACGACAACGGAAGATATTGTAACTACAGAAGGTACGTATTATATGCTACGGATCTAGTTTAAGCAGGAAACACGGACTCGGTTTTTAAAACACATTATTGGAGTTTGGATATAAAAATCAACACGCATGTTTAAGTATGTGCTTAACGCGATTTTTATTTTTACAATTTTCCTTAATATGACTGATCTGACTTCAAAAGTGGATCAGTAGACCACTGTGTAGAATACAGGTTCTCAAAAATACTATAAATACTTGTAAATGTTTACGATTACAGATGGTATAATAATGGTTTACTTCAATAAAGGGAAGATATATTTAGGATGATAGAAATTTTATAAAACGGTTGGTAAATGCTGTAAACATTGATAGAACATCATATTTGCATTCTACATTCTACCGAAAGCAATAGATGTGGAGACAAACTTTGAGTGTAGGCAAAATTGTTGGAGGATTTCATTTTGTAAAGCAATATTTTAAATGCTCTGAGAAGATGGGCTGTGAAACGATGAAGAATGTGATTTATTGATATACTTTTGATCAGCAGTTACAACAACAGAGGAAGCCAGCACTACCCCTGATGCGACAACTGTAGAAACAACTTCAGATATGGCTTCTACTACAGAAGAGGAAACAACGACATCAATTGAGACCACTACTGAACCAGTAGAAACTACCACAGATGTTCAGACAACCACTGAAGAAGCAACAACGACAGTGGAAACGACAACGGAAGATATTGTAACTACAGAAGGTACGTATTATATGCTATGGATCTAGTTTAAGCAGTAAACACGGACTCGGTGTTTAAAACACATTATTGGACTTTGGATATAAAATCAACACGCATGTTTAAGTATGTGCTTAACGCGTTTATTATTTTTAGTATTTTCCTTAATATGACTGATCTGACTTCAAAGTGGATCAGTAGACCACTGTGTAGAATACAAGTTCTCAAAAATACTATAAATACTTGTAAATGTTTACGATTACAGATGTTATAATAATGGTTTGCTTCAATAAAGGGAAGAAATATTTTGGATGGTAGGAAATTTCATAAAAACGGGTGGTAAATGCTGTAAACATTGATAGAACATCATATTTGCATTCTACATTCTACCGAAAGCAATAGATGTGGAGATAAACTTTGAGTGTAGGCACAAATTGTTTGAGAATTAGATTTTGTAAAGCAATATTTTAAATGCTCTGAGAAGATGGGGTGTGAAACTATGAAGAATGTGATTTATTGATATACTTTTGATCAGCATTTACAACAACAGAGGAAGCCAGCACTACTCCTGATGTGACAACTGTAGAAACAACTTCAGATGTGGCTTCTACTACAGAAGAGGAGACAACGACATCAATTGAGACCACTACTGAACCAGTAGAAACTACCACAGATGTTCAGACCACCACTGAAGAAGCAACAACGACAGTGGAAACGACAACGGAAGACATTACAACTACAGAAGGTATATATTACGTACTAAGAATGAAGTTTGAATAGTTAGTTATTTATGCTGATTACAACTAGAGAAAGTATATGAAATGCTGCACATTTGTTTCAGGATGTACGTAAAGCGTTTGTGAATTTAAGGATTGCCCTCGATATGACTGACATGACTTGAAAATGGATCAGGATACCACTGTATAGAATATAGGCTCCCCAAAATACTTCTAACACTTGTGGACGTTTACGATAACAGATGGGTTATAAATAGTCTGCTTTAATGAATGGAATGAATATTTAGGATGATCGCGAATTTCAGAGAAGCGGGTGGTAAATGCTGTAGAAAATTATATTACATCATATTTGCATTCTTGATTTTACGGAAAGCAATACATGCAGAAGTTAACGTTGAGTGAGTAAAACAAACAAACAGTGTTTGATTATTGGGTTTTGTAAAGTAAAATTTTATGTCTTCTGAGATGATTGGGTGTGAAACTATGAAGAATGTGATTTATTTGAAATACTTTTGATCAGCGGTTACAACAACAGAGGAAGCCAGCACGACTCCTGATGTGACAACTGTAGAAACAACTTCAGATGTGGCTTCTACTACAGAAGAGGAAACAACGACATCAATTGAGACCACTACTGAAGCAGTAGAAACTACAACAGATGCTCAGACCACCACTGAAGAAGCAACAACTACTGTGGACACGACAACGGAAGATATTACAACTACACATGGTATGTAGTAGGTGTTATAGATATAGTGTATGCTGTAAGTACGAACTCTGTTTTTTGAAGGCTTTATTGGATGTTCAGACGTGGAAACTGTCAAGTTTGATTTGAGATGTAGTGAAAGTGCTTGTGATTTTTCTGCTTTTTCTCGAAATGACTGATATGGTTTGTGTGATGGATAAATGGTAAGCTGTCTAGAATGGAAGTTGGTAAAACATACGTAAACATACATATATAGGTTTACTATTATAGATACTTATTAGAACAGAATGCTATAATATGTAAAACTATTTGGATGATCGGTATTGTCATAAAAACGGTATGTGAGTGCTGTAAAATTTGACATAACACCATATTTGTATTCTACATTCTACCGAAAGCAATGGATGTGGAGGTAAACGTTGAGTGTAGGTAGCAAGTGTTTGAGAATTATTTTTGTTTTGAGATGTACTAAACTTGCACGTAATTTTGCAGATTAAGTTGAATACATCAGAATTGACTTAGATAACAGATCAATGGACAACTGTCTAGAATGGAGATTATACAACAAATACTTAAAATACGTTTAACCCTTAAAACGCCATGCCCGTATATATCCGTACACGCCCAACTCACGCTCAGCGCCATGCACGGATATATCCGTACACGGCCTGAGGTTCGCTCAGGCAAAGTTTGGAACTTGATTTCCCGCGTTTAAACAGGTCACCTGACAAATAAATCCATTCCTTACCCTTTGAACCCACTTCAGGTCCATATAAGGACTAAATAATGACATCATCTGTTGTAGCTACGGCAATTTCCAGTAATTTGAGCGACCTTTCGAGGAAATCGGGTCGACTATTTTTAGGGGTGGACCATTTGATATCCTGGGGGGGGGGGGGGCTTGGAAGATTGGTGGAGAGCCATTATTTTTTTTCCCACGTGCTTCACCATGAATTATTTTTTTTCTACAGGGCATATGCTGGCAACTTTTTTTTTTCACTTTCCTTCTTCGAGATATATTTTTTTTGTACCAAATTTCGGTGCAATGTTTGTGTGCTGGTTTTTCACACCCAGTAACAAGATGCTGTTCTATCGCACACAGACTATTCAAGAAACTAAATGAAGTTATGTAAATACGTGTACATTTTTGATTCACTTTTACAAAAACATATTTGTAAAATCATGTACATATTTACTTGTTATTGTTGTCCTTACATTGAAAGTAGCCGGGTAATTTAAGAAAGTAGACGGGTGGACTGCGAGGGAGCGAAGCGACTGAGTGGCGAGTGAGCGTAGCGAACGAGGGGGGGGGGGAGAGCGCGAGAGGGGGGTGTCCCCCCTCTCGCAAGGCGAAAAATGAAATTTTGGAGTGGAAATGGTTTTCTCTGGTGGCATCTGAGGTGACATTTACTGACTGAAACAGTACTTTTGTTGTGTGTCTTAGACGTGGCTCACATACAACAAAACAAACAAACATGATTTTGTTTTGTTTGTATTATTTATGACACACTTATGGTTTTATTTGCAGTGAAGATGTAACATTTAATCTTAAATCACCTGCTGTCTGCTCATTTCATTGCCCATTTCCCATTCTTCATTACCACATAGTAGTTTCCCCAAAACCATCAAACTCATTCAATTCTAATCAAAACACATTCGCTTTTCTTAAGAAAAACATGGTAAGATAATTCACTACAACAGTGTTCGCATTTACGAATAAAACATGCGTATATAGAAAACTCATAACAAGAGAGAGTCGATCCAATGCGTAATAATATTACGCATTGGATTGAGTCTCTACGCATTTTTTCATTGTTATGAGTTTTCTATGCGCAAACGATAATAGTAAAATGTTTGCAGGCTGTCTCTCTTCTTGTGGTATTTTGACAAAATCCTTACATTCAGATTTACACATTTCTGGAAAACACTGGTGAGCAATTTCAATTTCAGCATACTTCCTCTAATCAGAAGGTCATGTATACTGTACAATTGTTCATATTCAGTTATTGTTCCTAAAGCTTGAAATGGTTTATGCTTTATAAAACTCTAGAGCTACTGCTTTATTTTTATTGATGCTGCAGTGTGCATCGAACAATTGCCAAGATTTTTTTTTGCGAGTCGCAATGGTCCATAATTTTTTTCCATCAGCCACCTAAAGCCAGATTTTTTTTCGAGCAACTCCACCTGGCATCTTTTTTTTCCCCCAAATCTTCCAAGCCCCCCCAGGATATCAAATGGTCCACCCCTTACCGTGAATATCTAATCAGATCTGGTCGCTGACTTCGCCGAAGTGAGAGACATTCTGAACGGTTTTTTCCCACAGTCGCTCGAGAGTTATTCAGCTCTGGGACTATTCGCCCCATAGACGAGTATACAGAAGCGAGAACGCTTCTGTATACTCGTCTATGGGGCGAATAGTCCCAGAGCTGAATAACTCTCGAGCGACTGTGGTTTTTCCTGCTGTACATCCTAAAGACGACCGTTTTGTGACAAGTTATTGACCATTTCTTTATAGAAATGACATATTTTGGTATTTTTTGGGGATATTCTCTGAGAAAATGAAGACTTTTTTTGATCGGCCGAACGTGATTTTGAAGTTGAACAGCGGCTTGAATGGCGTCACCACGGAGCATCGCATTGACTAGCCTCTCTGAAAGCTCAAGTTTGAGTATGTCAGTTCGGTTTTATAGGCCGAAAACACAAATGATGAAGAAATTTGAAAGGATTTTCAGGAAATCTTAATTTAATATGTGATTTTAGAGCGATCAGGTCTGTTTATGTCAAGTAAACTTTGGTGTCGCGGCATTCTTCACCGTGTATCGAGACGGCCAAGATGGCCGCCGATCACGGGTTTGTGTGTACAAAACGTACAACACGGCACGTTCCGAACTCGATCTCGCGTCATATTCCTACGTCTATAACATATTCTTTTGTCGAAATATACCCGATATGTAATTATTTATATCATATCTATTGGTTTCTGTTCATTTACTGGCGAATTATGTTGCGTGCTCGTCAAAATACGTGATCAAACTTTCGTATGTGTTCACATTGACTGTCATGATTTACGGAGACGTCGCGATCAAACGTCAGGGCCAGTACGGTTATCGAAAGCGTTCAGAGGCGAATGTCGTTCTTATTGTACCTCAAACTTATTTTATTTAGTTCTTGAATCGAATTTATTTTCTCAGAAGTTCAGGTAGTGCGTTTTTGTGGTGAAATTTTTCGTCGTTTGCCAATCACAGGGTAGCTAATAACGTAGCTGAATACAGGCTCTGATTTGAATTGCCTTGTAAGATGGCAGCTTGTTCATCATCAAATCAGTTGTTTGTGTTTACTTGCAATGCCAAAACCTTTCAAACATATCCTCTCTAACTTTAATGGCAACATTCATTCCAGAACAACAACAACTGAATTATATCTGATAGCAATCAGAATCCAAATAAAAAAAATAAAAACAAAGATTTTTCCTGGTTACATGGTTTCACCTTTCTATGCAGAAAGAAATACACACACAGACAAACAAACAAACAAACAAATAAATAAATAAACGACAAATGAATAAAAGATGTTGTTTACGAAATTCAATCATGTTGCTGATTAAAATTGTGTCTTGAGCTATATTTCACTTGTGTTATATGCTTTTGTGTAGCTGTGTTGAAGGGTATGTGGTATTTGTATTATTGACAAATATCAACAATTGTTTGTTTGTTTATTATTTACATTTGATAAGTTCCGCTGCTGAAAATTTTCACCAAAATGTCTTTTCATTACATTTAAAATGTGTAAAAGTTTGCAGGTTTTTGGACTATAAGATCTATTTTTAGAGTCTTTTATTCATTTTCAATGCATTTTGAACCAAAAATGTGCATTTTAAGCCCATTTTCCCACCCCCCATTTGCTAAACCAAACATGGAAAGACTTCTCGAAGCTTCTCCATTTCCTGATCTTTGAAATTCATAGTGGTTTGGCTGGGCTTCCAATCACAGGAAACACACTGTACCTGTCTAAAAGAAGTGTAACATGTCAAGTTTATTGGTTCAAAAAGTTCTTGGCATGGGAGGCTATATGGCATGAAAGTCTATGGCGTCTTAAGTTTAAAGGTTAATGATAAAAGCACAAATAAAGGTGGTATGCTATAATATTTGTAACCTACATAGAATGTGATCATCAAATTTTCAGAACGTGTGGTCTATAGTCAACGTATTTATATTAAATCATATTTCGTCATTGTTAAAAAAGTCCCGAAATATGTATATGTATACTTTGAATTGACGGAAGAAGTGTTTGAGTATTCTATGTTGTAGAGCAAATATTTTTTTGTATTCTGAGATGATATGGTGTGAATCTGAAGAATGTGAGTTTTTTAAATACTTTTGATCAGCAGTTACAACAACAGAGGAAGACAGCACGACTCCTGATGTGACAACTGTAGAAACTACTACAGATGTGGCTTCTACTACAGAAGAGGAAACAACGACATCAATTGAGACCACTACTGAAGCAGTAGAAACTACCACAGATGTTCAGACCACCACTGCAGAAGCAACAACGACTGTGGAAACGACAACGGAAGACATTGTAACTACAGAAGGTATTTATTATATGCTACGGATCTAGTTTAAGCAGTAAAACACGGACTCGGTTTTTAGAAGACATTATTGGAGTTTGGGTATAAAAATCACCACGCGTGTTTTAGTATGTGCTTAACGCGTTTATTATTTTTAGCATTTTCCTTAATATGACTGATCTGACTTCAAAAGTGGATAAGTAGACCACTGTGTAGAATACAGGTTCTCAAAAATACTTTAAATACTTGTAAATGTTTACGATAACAGATGTTATAATAATGGTTTGCTTCAATAAAGGGAAAAATATTTAGGATGATAGGAAATTTCATAAAACGGTTGGTAATAGTCCAGTCAATCTACGAGATTTTGGCACCTAACCCACACACAAATTGCAACAGAATTTTTTTCTTCACAATGCATTTTAATGAGGTACCCAGAACAACATATTAAAAGTTTACTCGAATCCACCTTGGGAAATATGTCTAATTTGCATAAATCAAATATGGCGGCCAACCATCATACAAATAACATAATTTGCTATATATCACATGTTAAACAAGCTATTTCAGTTATTTCAAAGTCTGACACTAGTTATTTGGCTCAGGGAATCATTTTGGAGGTATAATGTTTCACATAGGCACCTCGTTAATTTGCATAATTCCAATATGGCGGCCAACATTCCTACAAAAGACATTTTCGGTCATATACCACGTAATAAACAAGCTATTTCAGTGATTTTAAAGTTAAAAGTATATTTCTTAGGCATGGACAAACGATTTTCGAGATGCTATGATTTGCATATGTAATTTGTTAATTTGCATAAATCCAATATGGTGGCCAACATACCTACAAAAGACATTTTCTGTCTTATACCACGTATTAACCCTTTGGGCGCCAAAGTCTATTTTTGTCAACTTTATAAAATGTACCACAGTCAATTTTTCTGCTTTTTGCCAAACTTTTGATAAAAATATGTAGCTGCTGAAAAATGGTATCCATTTGGTCCAAAATTATGAAAAAACCGTATAGAAAAGTTCACAGAAATTGGTAAAATATTGCATTAAGATTTCGGTGTAAAAAATTACAGCAGTCAAAGGGTAAACAAGCTATTTCTGTGATTTCGAAGTTTAAAGTGTATATCTTTGGCATGGACAAACAATTTTCGAGAGCAGTGATTTGCTTAGGTACTTCGTTAATTTGCATAAATCCAATAGGGTTGCCAACATACCTACAAGAGACATTTTCTGTCATATACCATGTATAACCCTTTGGGCGGCAAAGTCTATTTTTGTCAACTTTATAAAATATGTATACCAGAGTCAATTTTTCTGCTTTTTGCCAAAATTTGATTAAAATATGTAGCTGCTGAAAAATGGTATCCATTTGGTCCAAAATTATGAAAAAACGTACAGAAATGTTCACAGAAATTTGTAAAATATTGCATTAAAATTTTGGTGTAAAAAATTAAAGCAGTCAAAGGCTTAAACAAGCTATTTCTGTGATTTCAAAGTTAAAAGTATATTTCGTTGGCATAGTCAAATGATTTGAGGTGCAATGATTTGCGTTGGCACTTCGTTAATTTGCATAAATCCAATACAAAAGAAATTTTCTGTCATAAAATGTATTGAACAATCTATTTCAGCCATTTTGAAGTTTAATTATATTGAGCATGAAGAAACACTTTTGTGGTTCAATGTTTTTAAAAGACACTTTGATGATTTTCAGAAATTAAATATGACTGCCAAATTAATGCCCAAATAGCTTCTAATATAAATAAGGTTATGGTAGAGTTTTTAGGAATAGGAATATCAAGAAAAAACTGTCAAGAGGGCACTGCACCCAACGCACTGTATTTTGCAAATATTCTTCCAATTTTTATTAATTTGTTAACACAAGATTAAAATTGGTTAGGTTCACCTTTTAGCTTGGCAAGGAGTCGTAAGTTGCATGATATAGAAGGGTTAATGTATGCAAATATATGCAAATCACCCAAATTCCTGCTTCCCTTTTATCCGAATTTCAAGATTTCCAAAGAATATAACTCTGTTCTGGCTGGGTCATATTTTCTGAAATTTTCACATTATGTTTTTAAATGCTATATAACAAAACAGCTATTTTGTTTTGCGACAAAATTCTTACATTTTGAATAAGAGGCATTTTTATTTTGCTAACCATGATAGGCACTTTTTTGAGTGTCAGTCATTCAGCCCATGCCATTTCACAAAATAGTTTGTACGGTTTCCTTGTCATCTTAGATGAGAAATATTCCATCGAAAAAAACTGTGTGCAACGTGCAGCTCCACATTAAGTCCTTGAACATTCATTTTTAAAAATGTAGAAAATATACAGTAAACGTACTTACAATAACGATCCATTTGCGAATAAAAGTTTATTTTAATAGGTGTCTACCTGTGATACCTGAATTCGTTAAAATACCCCATAAATATATTGTATTTTGAAAAGAATGTTACAGCAAATTTGGTAGACTTACAGATATGACTTCCGAACGGATTAAAATACGTATATGTTGATGTGCGTTTACTATTGAGTAGTAAGAAAGTCATGCAATTTTAATTATTTGTGATTTTTCTAAATATGACAACCGTTAATGATTATTAGTCATCGAATAATAATCTCTTTCTGAATATAACATTGGATTCATCTGTGTACGGCATTATTTGTGATTTTTATAGGTGCTTTATACTCTACAGTGTTAAAACATGCAATCTTTAATGTTTACTGTTTTAAAAAAGTCGTGGACAAAATCTTTAGTTTCTAAAGATGCAACCATCCATAAGAAGGGGTTCAGTCTAAATTAAAACTAAAGATTTTGAACACGCCCTTTTTTTAACAGTAAACATTACAGATTACATGCTTTGACACTGTAGAGTGTTAAACACCCTTACAAATTACGAAAATGCCACACACAGATGAATTCAATGTTATATTTAGAAAGAGAATTTATCATTCAGAAGACTAACAGTCGTCATATACAGAAAAATCAAAAAATTTTAAAAATGAATGTCCAAGGACTTAACAGTTTCTTCTTGATAGTTTCATAGTACTAAAAACTACACCAAAACCGTTATTTATATCAGAAGTTATTAAGCCATGGGGCATTAATATGGCAGCAATATTTAATTTATGCAAATTATCAAAGGGCCTTTGTAAAAATTGAGCCACTAAAAGTGTTTCTTCATACCCAAGAAAAATATTAAAACTTTAAAATCAAAGAAATAGCTTGTTTAATGCGTGGTATATGACCGACAATGTCCTTTGTAGGAATGTTGGCCACCATATTGGATTTATGCAAATTAACAAATTTCCTATGCAAATCATAGCATCTCGAAAATCGTTTGTCCATGCCAAAGAAATATACTTTTAACTTTAAAATCCCTGAAATAGTTTGTTTAATATGTGGTATATGACCGAAAATGTCTTTTGTAGGAATGTTGGCCGCCATATTGGAATTATGCAAATTAATAAAGTACCTATAAGGAACATTATACCTCCAAAATAATTCCCTTGGTCAAATTACTAGTGTCAGACTTTGAAATCACTGAAATAGCTTGTTTAACATGTGATATATAGCAAATTATGTTATTTTGTATGATGGTTGGCCGCCATATTTGATTTATGCAAATTAGACATATTTCCCCAAGGTGGATTCGAGTAAACTTTTAATATGTTGTTCTGGGTATCTCTCTGAAATGCATTTCAAAGAAAAAATTCTGTTGCAATTTGTGGTGGGTCTAACCCTATTTTGGCTGGACTAAAATGCTGTAAACATTGATAGAACATCATATTTGCATTCTACATTCTACCGAAAGCAATAGATGTGGAGATAAACTTTTAGTGTAGGCACAAATTGTTTGAGAATTAGATTTTGTAAAGCAATATTTTAAATGCTCTGAGAAGATACGGTGTGAAACTATGAAGAATGTGATTTATTTTGATATACTTTTGATAGCAGTTACAACAACAGAGGAAGCCAGCACGACTCCTGATGTGACAACTGTAGAAATTACTACAGATGTGGCTTCTACTACAGAAGAGGAAACAACGACATCAATTGAGACCACTCCTGAACCAGTAGAAACTACCACAGATGTTCAGACCACCACTGAAGGAGTAACAACGACAGTGGAAACGACAACTCAAGATATTGCAACTACAGAAGGTATGTAGGAGGTGCTATAGATCTAGTGTACTATAAGTACGGACTCTGTTTTTGAAGGCATTATTGGACGATCAGGCATGGAAACCGGCAAGTTTGATTTGAGATGTAATGAAAGTGTTTGGTGATTTTCTGTTTTTTCCTCGATATGACTGATATGGTTTGTGTAATGGATAGATGGTCAGCTGTCTAGAATGGAAGTTGGTAAAAAATACGTAAAAATACATATATAGGTTTACTATTATAGATGGTACGGACTCTGGTTTTGGATATCATTATTGGAAGTTCTGGCTTGAAAGCCGCCAAGTTTGATTTGAGATCTAGTCGAAGTGTTTGTGATTTTTCTGCTTTTCCTCGATATGACTAATATGGTTTGAGTAATGGATCGATTGCACCTGTCTAGAATGGAAGTTGGTAGAAAAACCGCAAAAATACCTATAAAGTTTTACCATTATAGTCGCGCCAGCGGCTTACTGACTATGCATGCGCAGATTCATGCGAGTAACCGGAAGTGTACCCTACTTTCATGGGAGCCGCCATGTTTTTTTGAGTACTCGTAAATAAACAAATATGAAACGTGCAAATTATTATTTTATAACATGCCATTTATAAAATATATCTCTTTTAGTAGCCAGTAAGTGTTATTATTCACCTTGTCGCTGGTACAAAAGATCGTTAATATCACGCATAAAAATAGAAAAAGGGAGAAAACTGTCGTGCATCTCGAACGGGGGGCATACGCAAAGAATGCTGGGATTGCGCCCCTTGTGTCAATAACTAGATTCAAAATTGCCAGTTTTTAGACGGAACCAAACGCTGTAGCTTTCAGCTTCCAAGTGGAAGGTGGGCAGTGAGGTTACCATTGCAATGATAATGATGGCATAATACGTCCCTTGTTTAACACAATAGGCTGTTATCATGGTAAAAATTGCCAATTTTTGTCCAACATTTTTACACAATACAGAAAATCTATACCTGCGCTACTGCAGGGTTTGACGTCGTGTACGTACGTACATGAACTGCTTTCATCAGAGGGAAACTTGGCATAGTTGTCATACAAACGTATATAGCAAGTAACAATTAATTCTATTTTATCATGAATCAGTACAAATAACATTTGCAATCTTAACCCCTGGCGCGACACCAAGGGCTGAGCCCTATATAATATTAGATTCTTATTAGAACAGAATGCTGTACTGGGTAAAAATATTCGGATGATCGGTATTGTCATAAAAACGGGATGTAAGTGCTCTAAAATTGATATTTAGGGGTTACATCACGAGACAAATCACGAGAATACGACACGGTATCATACATGCATGCTTTGGTTATGACTGTTTTCATACGGACGTACCGAAATTAGAGACTAAATTAACTGAAATCGACCTTGCTTGCTCATCGCTGTACTGATAAAAAGTTGGTTGCTAAGGAGTGGTGACAACCGTATCACTTCTTGATATTATTCCGCTGTTGGGCCATTCCACTTCAAAGGAGGGTTTATGGCACACTTTTAAAGCGAACAATTTAAATATTAAGATGTCGACACAGGTTTTCACACTTTGAAGAAGATTTATTTTTTACTTGAAATGGCGGTGGATGTAAAAAATAGGCTGGAGTGTGTAAAATGAGTGTGTTTTCGTGTTTTGAAACATAAACTCATCCCTTTGCGAAAGTTATGAGGCAGGCCAAAATTGGGTCAAAATACTCGAGCCGCGCAACTTTCGATTTCAAACTCGATCATGTCGATCGAGCAGCAGAGAGCATAAAGCAAGCAGCTCTGCGACATCTATGAATGCACAGTGGATATAATAGCCGTACCAGTCAGTTTATCTCCAAGAATTATACATGTCCTCAGTCGTCAAATATGCCGAATTTACCATCTTAGAAAGGAATTTGTGAGCGGATTAGGGAAAACCTGAAGTGAGTACACTCTAAGCCGTAGCGTCGTAACTCGTTCGTGATTTTGTTGCTGTACGAATAAAACAATTTCAAAGGTATTTACATCGTCTTCTTGTATATTTTCGTCACTGGCTTGCCTAAATAGAAGTAAATTTCTTTCACAACAACCTAATCAAAAGTTTCACTTTCCCTAGTATCTTACATTGTCTCCGAAACCCGCACCGGTGGCACCGGACACCATCATGACCTGTGAATCTCACTGACAGGTGCAAATCGGAAATATAACATGTGCATATCGTCTGTCGTGAGTATTTTCAGTGCGGTTCTATTTTTGTGGCTCATGTATGGCTGTAAACGATGTAATTCACCACTCAGATACTTAAACTCGTCAACAGGAAACTTTTCGTACAGCGGTTCTGTCAATCGAGATCGTAATCTTCGGCACGCGCAGAGTAGACGACATGAAAACACCACCGTTTGGGACAGGCCGTGAACGAAGACAGGTGTCGGGTCGGCAAAACATAGACATTTTCAATGCGTTCGTTTATATGTTTTTGGTACATCTACTTGTACCCAAGTGCGATGCCCATGAACTGACTGCAAAGAACAAAATTTTGACCATAATCACATTCACAATGACGTTTCGGAATGTCACAAGTCTACGTCTAAGTTTTACATGTATGTGAACATCCCAGCGAAGGTCACGCGTACGCTTAGCTGTAAATAGTTCGGTTACAGTGAAAATATAATTCGTATTATATTATATCATGCTACCATGCGCCATTCTGATTGGACGAGAGCTCATTCTACCGATGCTAAAATACTGTTTTAGCACTGACAGCAGTGGTAAAACGGGCCCCTAAACCAGCATTTTCGAAAATTTCCCACTCGCTGCATTTGAACGTACCCATCTAAACCATAGACCCTAGCGAAAAACGAACGACAACGGAAGATATTACAACTACAGAAGGTGTGTAGTAGGTGTAGTGTATGCTGAAAGTACGGACTCTGTTTTTGGAAGGCATTATTGGACGTTCAGGCATGGAAACCGCCAAGTTTGATTTGAGATGTAGTGGAAGTGCTTGTGATTTTTCTGCTTTTCCTCGATATGACTGATATGGTTTGTGTAATGGATAGATGGTCAGCTGTCTAGAATGGAAGTTGGTAATACATACGTAAAAAAATACATATATAGGTTTACTATTATTAGAAGAGAATGCATTAAAAGCTAAAAATATTTCTGGATGACCAGTATTGTCATACAAATGGTATGTAAGTGATGTTAAAATTGACATAACACCATATTTGTATTCTACATTCTACCGAAAGCAATGGATGTGGAGGTAAACGTTGAGTGTAGGTAGAAAGTGTTTGAGAATTGGATTTTGTAAAGCAATATTTTAAGTGTTCTGAGATAATGTGGTGTGAAACTATAAAGAATGTGATTTCTTTTGAACTTATTTTTATAGAAGTTACAACAACAGAGGAAGCCAGCACGACAGCTGATGTGTCCACAGCAGAGACAACTACCGATGTGGCTTCCACTACGGTAGAGGATACAACGACGTCAATTGATACCACTACTGAAGCAGTAGTAACTACCACAGATGTTCCCACCACTACTGAAGAAGCATCAACGACTGAAGAAACGACAATGGCAGACATCACAACTACAGAAGGTAAGCATTTCGTACTAAGAATCAACTTTACGTAGTTTGTACATATACTTGTTTTCGAAATGCTTATTGGAGGTTACGAGTAGGAAAAGCTTCAAGGTGTTATTTCGATATGTACCCAACTTGTCCCTAATTTTGCAGATTAACTTGAATACATCTGAATCGACTTAGATAATAGATCAATGGACAATTCTCTAGAATGGAGATTTTGCAACGAATACTTAAAATACGTGTAAAGATTAATCATAAAAACGCTCATAAAGGTGGGGTGCTTTAACATCTATAATCTTAATTGAAGGTGATCGGCAAATTCTCAGAACGTGTGGTCAATACTCAATGAATTTATATTACATCATATATAGATTCGCCATTTTTAAAAACCGAAATATATATATGTATACATTGGGCTGGTGGAAAAAGTGTATGTCATTCTATGTTGTAGAGTAAATATTTTTTGTATTCTGAGATGATATGTTGTGAAACTCTGAAGAATGTTAGTTTTTTAAATACTTTTGATCAGCAGTTACAACAACAGAGGAAGACAGCACGACTCCTGATGTGACAACTGTAGAAACAACTTCAGATGTGGCTTCTACTACAGAAGAGGAAACAACGACATCAATTGAGACCACTACTGAAGCAGTAGAAACTACCACAGATGTTCAGACCACCACTGCAGAAGCAACAACGACAGTGGAAACGACAACGGAACATATTACAACTACAGAAGGTATGTTTTGTTGTTCATAATTTTAGGAATCAAATTGAATTAATTTTGGAAGAGTGCATATATCCTGAAGATTTTTGCCTTTTTTTCATTGTTGAATGAGAACATGTGGCTGTTCCGATAATTTTTTATCAGAGCGAGGAATATGTTTTTGGTTAGAGGCATAAGGTAGCGATCTTTTGATTAGCTTTGTGTCTAAAGGAGTTGTTGTTAAATTGACCGGCAAGTGTTTTACGTATACGTTCCTTGAAAGCAGGGGATCCTTATGTAAAGTGATACATTGTAGCCTCTTTGTAGAAGCCTGTAATTTAGTGAGTGTATAATCTACAAACTGGTTGGATCTTGTTAACTAAACGTTTAAATGAGTTAAAGGAATGTGAAAAAGGACTTGTGTGCATTATTGTTGTGGTGTAATTTTTTTCGTGTGGTCAAATAATCTTTACGGCCCTGATACGGTTTTTGCGGCCCGAGGTCGTACGGCGGAAGGGCCCGAGCGTGCGAGGGCCCGTACGCCGTACGACCGAGGGCCGCAAAAGCCGTATCAGGACCGTAAAGGTTTTATCATATACCTTATGGAATGATAAATATGTAGTTTACACAATATTCAACATTGTTTATGAGATAAAAATGCATGCGATATCAAAAATTCATCGCCATTTATGTCAGTATTTCATAAATACGATGGCCGCTTCCCGTCACGGATTGACATACATAATGACGTCATTTGTTTACCAGCAGAATTCTAGAACGCGCAAAGCAACACGCGTACTGTACGTGACCAACAGAGATCAAGGTTGAAAACGAGGTGTAAGAATGACAAAAGCGTGATGTCAGTTTCTGGTAATTTATACTGAACAGGCACGCACTTAGTATACACAGGATTTCACTAGAATTTGAAAATAAAAACCGATGTCACCTGCACGGCTCCACTGTCGCCACGCGCAGCTACGATCTGAGCGAGCAGACGTTTCCCTAATCTCGCGCTGGCTTTGTGTACGAATGGAATGTTTGCGGATAGCAACGCGCGTAGTAACCAGAATCGAGATAGTTCAGAAATGCACGCGATTGCCCATATTTGGGCACCGGGCCGGGGCGTGATACGTAAAAAAATGCACGGATCTGAGGGCGCTTTCTCCCATAGCTTTACACAGGCACGTGAATGTAGGTATATGATAAAGTATATTATTAATATAATTTAGAGGAAAATTGTCGCGAAGGTTTTAAAGTGATGGAGGATAATTGAAATTTCTTGCCTTGTTGAAAATGTAAAGTTCGAAATTGATGTGCAAATCACAAAAACAATACAATTTCTATCATTTCTTCTTGTAGCAAAAAATTGCAATAACGAATATCATAACATTTTATTTATTTGGGACTTACTAGACCATTCTTTTTACAAGGTTGAACTATTGCTCATATTCATATTATGGTTGAAGGACAGTGATGTGCGACTAATATTATAGCGACCACGCTGTCGAAGCGTGGTCTCTTTGGCTTAAAAAAAGAGATAAGTTTTCTGGATAAAGTCAAGACTGAGTTTACGAAGTTTATCGAGGAATGCAGAGGAAACCCACCGTGTAAGAGGCGATATGATACCTGTAGAAGTATACAAGATTTTGATTAATATTGATGAATGTGGTGTTATTATAGATCGCTGTTTGACAACAGCTACCAGAGTGCATACTTGACATCCGTAAATGCCC
Source organism: Ptychodera flava (assembly GCF_041260155.1). Lineage (NCBI taxonomy): Eukaryota > Metazoa > Hemichordata > Enteropneusta > Ptychoderidae > Ptychodera > Ptychodera flava. The sequence continues at coordinate 13,950,758 of NC_091945.1, read as the reverse complement.
CTTCTCTCTTAAAGTTTGTTATTGATAAGTGGAAATCTGTAGCTACCTTTGTTGTGTACTCAAAAGATGTGAATAGTTTCAAGAGAAACATACACAAACACGTCAGTACCACCGCAGGTTTTGACATTGGATGTTATTATTGCAAAATATACAATCCCCTTTTGAACTGAACTGAACTGAACTAACGTGCAAGTGAAAACAACAGGCACAATAGCGCGTACAAGCAATACATTTCAACCTAATCAGGTGTATGGATTTTCCTCCGTATGACAAACATGTGAAAACAGACATAAGAATCAACTGGTGAAGAAGTGCAAAGAGATATAGAAATAAGGTGAGGAGTCAGGACCCGACCTTGTTTATATCCACAAATCTAGTTATACCTTTTTGAAGCCAAATTTGCCTGTTTTTGTGTCGGGTACAGGATCGATAAGCACACCACGGCCATCCACCGAACTGCCCACAACGACACTTTTTGTTACTACAACACCTGTATTTACAACAACGACTGCAATGCCGAGCACTACTGTTACAACGCAAGTGACATCTGTTACAACTCCTGGAACTACTATGGCTTTGACGACTCAAATAATTTGCGTGGTAAACGGTATGAGTGAAACATGCATAGAAATATGCATTTATGATAATTTGTCATTTGTTAACGATGGTCCCTTTCCAACATGGCTTCGTAAATAACAACAAAACGATTCAATGTTGAAAAAGATCTATGAGCCCGAATATCTGCTACTGCAGTGTTACTTTACAAATTCAGTCTAGGCACTTCGAAAAACAAGATACAAACTTCATTTTATGTTCTCTTTGCTGTGAATATCGAAAGTTACATTTCTCTTACAGAGAAACAAGATAACGGTATTTATTTTCAATTAGATTTATTTATGAACTTTAGGAAACATACTTGTCTAGTTCTAATGCCCTAAAAACTCATCATCAAGAAGGGTTTCAAATAATCTTTAGCAAAATTCGATCGTCCTATATAAGATGACTGCATTATCTAGATAAGTAATTCTTTGAATTCAAACTATATTATATGAATATGCATTTTTTTTTATGTTGAACAAAATCTTAAACAATGTTAAACAATTAGTATACTAGTGTTCACCTAGATGGTGTACGTTGGGCATTATTATTATTATTATTATTATTATTATTATTATTATTATTGGGCAGCGACTTGTAATCCTGAGTGTGAAAACGGAGGTACATGTATACAGTGTGGCAGCGATGACCCTACATGTCAGTGTCCTTCAAACTGGCAGGGAAGTTCATGCAGTCATGGTGAGCAAGTTCCGAATATGTTTATTGTTATTGTGGTATATATATTTGAAAGTAAGAGACGAGCAAAATGTTAATATGCAAAGAGATAGACTCCATTTACTTCTAAATTCGCTAAAATATGTAGAAGTATGGATTGACGTGACTAAATCACGTCGTTTTTCGGATCGTTTTATATTTCTGGCTCAAGAAAATTTTGTACAGGAGTGGAGAACAACTGATGTTGAGGTCAGTTGACATATTAAAGGTACTCTTTTTATCTGGATTCATTGTAAAGATTATTCGTTTACAAGTCGTGATTTCTATTACCTTTAGATGTTGATGAGTGTGTAAGTGGTTCCCATGACTGTCACCGGTTGGCAAGTTGTACCAATACCATCGGTTCATACATCTGCCTGTGTCCCATCGTCGGTTTTCGCGGTAACGGCACCTACTGTGAGGACATTGACGAATGCGACGAAGGACTAGACGCCTGTTTCGGTGGTGCAACGTGTCAGAACACAGAAGGATCGTATACGTGTGAATGTCCAACTGGAGTTGAAAATTGCACAGGTAAAGCATTTTGGTCAGAATTCGCTAACTGTAAAAAACAGGGACTCCCAAAATGCTCTCATTCTTTGTATTTCGTTAGGTTTTATGAACTCCTCTCGGTGGTATTTTTGTACAGATCCAAAAGTTATTCATCTTGGTAAACTTGTAAAAGCTTGTATGAAGTTTTGCTGTAGGCCCCTATTTGAAGTAATTCCCTTCTATCATACGATTGTCGGAGGAATGACACATGTTATCAGTCTCCATCGTTTAACGTGCAGTTTATATATTTTGAGCATAAGATTTGCCAAAATTTTTACCTTCAATTTCAGGAACATTAATATGGAGGTTTAATTTTGTGAAAACCTATCGTACTGTCAACCACATTTGTGCAGTAGTTGCAAGTAGCTTTATCCGTAACAATTACTTGACTTTGCTTTGTGTCAATCATGGCAAATTTATCGCTGTTGATAGGTCGACATCCTCTTGTTAATAGTCAAGTGACGTTGCTGCCTATTGGTGAAGTTTCAAAACTCTGAGCTTTAACGATACATATGTAGCCTACTAATATTACTATTTCTTTTCCTTGGTAAGATTAGCAGCCTACTATTTGAACTATACAAAAAAGTTGAAAGCCAAATGTACGTGTGTGCGTGTTTCCAGATGAATGCAAGGTCTTATTTATTGTCTTTTGTCGAAATTGATGACATTTTTACACACACCAGAATTGGATCATGAACTTAATACTTAATGTTAATACAAAAATCAACAATACAAAGGACGATTACTAGAAATTATCGAATTGTACGGTGTTAAAGTTTCTTAAGCGGAAATGTGAACAATGCCTCCAGACCAAATTTTTGCCAAACCACGACGTCAAACATTTAATATACATTTCATTAATTTTATACAGATGTAGATGAATGCGCGCTTGGATTGGACGATTGTGAGCAACTTTGCAACAACACTCTAGGAAGTTTTGTTTGTTCCTGCCGAGAAGGATTTATTTTGGAGGAAGACGAAAAGAGATGTGAACGTAAGGACATATCGATTATAAAATTACAAAGTTCGAAAAATATTATTTTCTCATTACATATATAGACACAGTAATTAATATAGTATGACATCACACTATTGGTTTACGAATTGCATGAATTCACATTCAACATTTGGGGTTGCGGAGCCTGGATTACTTTCAATGCAAACAAACAGATATCAGCTGCTCGAAACGAACCGATTTTGGCATTCCGTAAACGTCACAGTGGGAAGGTAATAAAGCAAAGAGAAATTCGAGAAGTGAAAGACAAAAATAAAATAATTAACACGATACTAGTACATTTGTGAGTTTGTGTGCGGGCGGGACATATTGTAGTCGGCTGTCACAAGACAAAATGTCGGCAACGGAGCAGCGTCAGATAAATGCTGGTGGCGAAAAATTAGCGTTTTACCCCTATTCAACATCAGGAAAAACGCAGTTGGCGCTACAGTGCAGCAGCTAGTGATCATTTGCAGTCTACCGAGTGTAGTCAGTCAATGATTTTTATTTGTTGCCACTATAAATCTTAAACAAGTATATCTCAGATTAACACCTTGCCAGACAGGGGAATGGCAGTCGGTACGACCTGATTCTTGAGCCAACCACCGACGAGCCATCGATCGAGACCTTACAGAGAAAGGCTACTGAGATTCTATATGTAGGGATGCGGTTTTTGAAAAGTCGCAGGTTGCATTTTAGCGGAGCAGCTTTGTGACTTATAGTCAGAGAGTAAAAGAAATAAACCTCTTTATATAACAGAAAATACCAATCTCGGTGACCATAATGAAGAATCATTCCTATACACAGTGCGGTGGAATAACACAACGCTGTTTGGTTTCAGAGCCTGTGATAAAGACAGAAAAAATTATTATGTTTGGATAATTTCCCCTGATCAGCGATGGTTTGCAAGTAAATCGAGTTACGTGACACAAATCTGCAACGTCAAAAACTATGCGCTGTCAAAGAGAAAAGTATCTGCAATGACATGTCTACAAACTCCATTGAGCTCACACTGCAGATGACAGTGAGAATTGCATTCCCCGTTCTACTTTGTTATTACTTGAAGATGTTTTATTTCTCATGATATGAGTCGACATATTAAGACTATATGCATCGTATAACATAATATCGGCTTTGAATAAACCTACACTGTAAAAATAGCGGACGCTAGACGCGTCTTTACGCGTTCAAAATGTACGTGTCGGCGTTCAAATTGAACGGCTAGTGTTCATATTGTTAACACTAGTGTTCATATCATTAACAATGGTGTTCTAAACCTGAACACGTAGTGTTAACAACCATCTCCTTCAAGTGTTCAAAAACTCAGCATCACAGAAATTTTACAATAATGTGAAACAATTACCAATCTTTTGGGTTTTTTTACTTTACAATGGCTATATTAAATTTACTACTGCCTCGCTGTCCGGCAAACATACTCGGATTTTGGTGTAACGAATTTCCACTAAATGAAAAAATATTTCCGGTCTAAAATTGCTGAAAGCATGTTTTTTCTAAAAAAGAAAGTATACAAAATAATTTTATACGTTTATTACGTGTTGAAATTTTGAAAATTTGAAAAAAAATCAGAAAACCATCATGAACGTTTTAATTTTAACACCGGCGTGCAAGAGGCGTTCTATTTCTAAACACTTGGTGTTCAAGTTTGGTGCTTTTTCCTATCCCATGATGCATCAAAACGGAAGTTGCGACATTTTTCTTGTAAGCGCACCCTGAAGTCGTGATCGTGCTGAAGCAAGACCAGAAAGGGTAAGTTTCTCCTCCAAAATAGTTAAAGGTATTAGATTTTGAAGCATCTGTATTAATATCCTTCGAAATTAATCGTATTGTACTTTGAAATGGCTTAACTACGTGAAGAAACCGTTTTTCTTTTAGTGGCTGGTATACAAACAACAAGCTGTGAATACGCAGTGGTACTTTGGCCATGGCCTATCGATCGATCTCACTCGGGTCAAGGGTCATTGCAACACAACTGTAGCGATAACCCTTGACCTGAGCGCGATCGATACGCCTTGCATAGTACCGCTACGTAATCACAGCTGACACATGTCTTTTAGTAGAGACAATCGCATGTAAAACATCAATTAAACACCGTAGAGTATGCAATGTATTGTTTCAGCGTATGAGAGTTTGGCTTTTTTACTTTAATCAGTTGATGACAAGAAGAAGCCAATATTTTGTAACAGTATTGAAAAGAGGCACTGTATATGAAAGTATCCCCTTTTCCTTAACCTAATCAGCTCCTTGTTTTTCATTTAAAGTCTCATCTCGCCATATTACCTATTGTTGCATTTTTTCAGGATGTAAAAAGTTGGATATAACTGAAAATCGAAAAGTTGTTAAAGAAGCTGGCGGTACAGATAATGAAGAAGATTAGTGTACAGGTAGCTGTCTGGAAACAAGCTTGAGAACCTCAGTTCATCTCTAATGTAGATTTAAACTTCCGAGGGTCAGTAACTGAATTTTGATAAGTTTCTGATTTTTTTTCTGTAAGCTTTGGTAGCATGCTATGATCAACTAAATGTTGCCGGAGGATAAGCTTTCACAGACGTGTAGTCTCCTTTATCAGATGCAAGGGTGGAATGAAAAATAATAGCTGAAAGCGACAGAAAATTCAGAGTAATAAAAGGTCCACTCTGACAGAATAACTGAATTTTCTGAAATTTTCACTCTGAATTTTCTGTCACTTTCTGTTTCAATTTTTCATTCCCCCTTGCATCTGATAAAGGAGACTTCACGTCTTTGGAAGCTTATGCCCTTTTAATATTTATTTGATCATAGCATGCTACCAAACCTAAGAGAATTTTGTATTGTAGCTCAACACGTCTCTTGTTCTTAGCAACTGGTTTTTAGCTTTGCCGTCAGCTAAATAGGTGGATGTGTAGCATTGCCCTCAAATTTGTACATCTCAAAGTTTTTCTTCAAAAACGCCTGTACGAATTCTTTAATATTTGGATTACAGGTCCCCGGGATTACCCTAATCACATATGTTCAAATTATGATGAACTATGCAAATTTATATTTTTGATGCTAATTTTGCTATTTTTGGCAAAAATCTTCTTCTCTTTTACTGACGTCGTCAATATTTGTTAAACATGTCCCTAAGAATGACCCTAGTCAAATTTTTGCTAGTTGTGATGAAATATTCAAATTTGTATATTTCATGGCAATTTTCGTCATTTTTGGTCTAATAATCTTTAAAAATCTTCTTCAAAACTACTAATTGAACAGCTTTGATATTTGAGACATAGATCTCTACTGATAGCCTTTTTCAGATTGTTCAAATTATGCAGAAATTTGGAACTTTGTATTTTTGAGAAATTAAAGACATTTCAGACTTTTTTAAGATATGAGGGATTACCAGGATGTGATATATATACGTTATGATGAAATCTACATTTTTTTATTTTAAGGGTGAATTTTACAATTTTTGGTAAAAAAACATTTGTATAAAAATTAATAGCAAGGTACACCAGAATTTGAAAGGTCTTTACGAATATGTTTTTAATTTCTGAGAAGTAGATTTTTGAAATGTCACCGATTTATTTCATTGTTTATTTAAAGATATTGCAAACAAACAAACCTTTTTGTTTATGAAGGACTTTGTTGGACAAGGAAAAAGGTTTTACCCTGCCAAGGACCAATTTTCCCCACTTTCTGCATGTTGTGCCTTACTGTGACACTTTGACAACTTGACATGTTGTGTTTACTTTAATGTGGACAACTATATACCATGTGCACTAGAGAAGCCTTGACTAACTTTTTTTCTTCAAAATTTACAATTGTCTATACAAGAGGAAATGTCTTTAAGAAACCATCTTACAACAATGAAGTATGCATTCCATACATATATGTGTTTTCAACACAATAGTAAGTCAAATTTTGAGCTTTTTCAGATGATTTTTTGTACATTTTAAACAAGTATGAACCCTAAAACGTAATCCACAATATTTAAGTTAAACCTGTTTTGTCATTACTTTGTTCATATTTTTTAAAACGATCTACAGTGTTCATGGGGATTTTTATTGCTTATGCTTTTGATAGGAGGGTGTTAACACCGTTGGTAGTTTCCTATGACAAACTTTACATACAAATTGGCAATGTTTATTTGCCCACTTTACAGTAAATTATTGTATTTACTCTAGAAATGTTTTGTGTATTTTTAGAATAAATAATTTTACTGTATATCAGTGGTCTGTAATGTTATTTCAAGGCTTGAACACCCCTGAACGCCCAAAATTAAAGGTGTTCAACAAGCGCGCATTATGTGTTCTAGCCTTTAACACACTTATCGTTGAACGGCGTCCATGCGTTCAAAAAGTGTTACAGCCCGTTGAACGCGTAAATGCGTTCAATTTTTTGAACACATTTCATGTTCAACGTGTGTTCAGATATGGAACACTGTGGTGTTCAATATAGTGTCTGATGAACACGTAGCGTTCAAAATCTGCACACGTGTGTTAAAAATTGAACGTTGGTTGAACACGTAGTGTTAAATTTCTGAACGTCTAGACGCGTTCAAAAAGTGTTACAAAAAGGCGTTTAATTGGTGTTCTATCCTTTAACACATAACTTTACAGTGTACAAATGGTGGTTTTACACATTTGTCAAATTGTAGCGGAAGACAGATGTGTAAAGACATGTGAAAACGGAAAGTGCTACTTGGATGGCGATAGGCAGCAACAGTGCCAATGTGATAAAGGGTACAAAAATGATCCGGCTGGTAATTGTGAAGGTAAGGGCCATTATTCGCACCTTTTAAGGTACAATGCGCCTAAGGAATATATGTTCGGACTTTACAATGCTATTCTGGTCTACCACTCGTGAGGGATCATTTTGAATATCATGGAGTAACATTTTCACAGGCGAAATTTAACCCTCTCCACCATAGAGTTAACTCAGATACAGCGGCCATCTTGAATACAAGAGTCGGTAAAGATGTTTTATTGTTTCTCTGGTACCAACTTTTGCCCTTTGACCCCTGACTCGTTTTCCTTGATTTCGAAAGGCAGCGGCTTAAAATGTCCTGGCGGAATTTTTGAACGAATAGATTAAGTTTTAAGTCATTCAGTTGCGATGCCTGTACAACTTTCCCAATTTAAACAGTTTCAACATTCCATACTGCACTATATTTTATTATCAACAGACCAGAGGCATCACAATTGAAATGAATTCTTCAAAACATACTTCATATGCACTTTGCGTTATCTATGAAGTTATGAGTAGGTAAAAGGTAGTCTAGGGTATAATATAGCGTTATGGACATTTCCATCCAAATAGTCATATAAATTTTAAACTATTATAGAGTAAAGATAAGTTTGTACTTCTATTGCAATTGCTTAATAAATCGATAGTTTCGATAGTTAATATTGAAGTGATATAAAAATATACATGCACACTACTCTGTAGAGTCATCAACTTCGTCATTAGTTTTCACCAACTTTCAGTTGAAAGTAGCCGGTTTTGCTGATCGTATTTTCCGTTGATTTTTTTTCCAATCAAATTTCGGGAATTTCGAGTTTAGGAAGAACCACACTTTGATGTAAAATTCCCCAAACATTCCGAGTGTCATTGTATCGACATTCAATTGTAGGACTTTGCGAGGGGAGCCGATTTTAACACTGTGCATTATTAATATCTTTCACTGGTAGATAAACATTGGTAACATAGTTATTTTCATACCATTTCACGCAACTCAAGCATTTATTCAGGCCTCGCGAAAATAAAGATAAGTTCGTAATCACTGATATACCTACTTCATATCATTGATACTTGAAGGATCAATCCATAGGTAGAAATGTCCTTCGGAATAACAAATGTCAAAATGAATACGATCCTCACACAGTATAATCTCTTTCGTTCACTGCACTATCTTTCTCTCTTTGTTTGTTTGTTTGCCTGTCTGTCTGTCTGTCTGTCTGTCTATCTGTCTGTCTCTGTGCGTCTGTCTGTCTGTCTGTCTGAGACTCTCTCTCTCTCTCTCTCTCTCTCTCTCTCTCTCTCTCTCTCTCTCTCTCTCTCTCTCTCTCTCTCTCTCTCTCTCTCTCCACAGACTGCAACGAATGCCGCAATGAATGCTTTGGAGAAGGCGAACAGAACAGATGCCAGCAAAGGTGCTTAAACACCGAGGGGAGCTATCTCTGCAGCTGTGACCCTGGATACACACTCGACGGCAATGGATTTACCTGTACAGGTAATGCGCTAACAATACAATATTTTGTCGGAACATAACGACGATGGGGGTTGCGATAAGCCTTTAGACTGAGTATCAAAGTGACTACTTTCTTGTAAAATCGTTAATTCCATTGACTCCTCCACACTAACATTGATAGTTGTTATTTTCATCGTACACCTGGATACAAACAAAAAAGAGCTATCAATGAATGACAACTTAACAGCTCTTCTGCAGATTACCTCTCCAAAGAATTTATGGCAATTCGCGCCTCATTATAGCAAAAATATCAGCTAACAAGTAGTATATATAGTATTATAATCTTTCCATCACACGACAAATCAATAAGTTGCGCCTCGCACAGGCGTTCACCAGGTTTAGCACATTATCTAATTATTTGTAAACTGCATAGAGACTCAAGTACTGGAAACATGAACACAGTCGTTCAGGCAGAATTGATAACCGATCTGCTTTCCTGCAAATCGGGCGGATGGGGCCAATTTGAGTGTTCTCCTCAGTGACTAAAATAATTGAACGTTTTACTCGTGTACTACAGACATAGATGAATGTGCTTCAAACCCTTGCGTCAACGGTACGTGTGAAGACAGAGTGAATGCCTACTTCTGCCGATGCGAGGTTGGATTCCAAGGGCAAAATTGCGACATAGGTAATCAGCGATATTGTTCCTACTTTGAGGTTAAGCCGATGTCGGATGTCGATATTGCCAGAAGAGAGCATAAAATATGCAGGAAGATTAATTCAGAAGGTCTGGTAAAATGCATAAAATTCTGCAAAATTCGAACAGCCATCGTGCCAGCGGACGCACGCCGTCAGCCTGTAAAGTTTCGCGATGAATATGACTTGATATGTCAGGATAATGATGTTTTATACTCCTGATTTTTATTAGAGTGAGGTATTATAATTTGTTCATTGCCAAAGGATTTTTTTTAATTGCAGATATAAATGAATGTGCGTCTAATCCCTGCTTGAATGGCCAATGTCACGACCTTATTGGTCAGTATCAATGTGAGTGTGACCCTGGATGGGAAGGAAGAAATTGCCAAATAAGTAAGCACCAACTGTCATACGTTACTTAACTGTCATTCCATAAATCATAAACAAGGAATATTTTCATCATGTCGATATCAAAGTTTGTTTTAAAATGTACTCCATATCAAGCAGCGTGTATGCAGCGATTGCATCATCAGTTGCGGAAATATAGATTCGACTTGCCGAAATTAATTATTTTCTGGCTTTCTTTCTTCTCTCTTAATATGAGACCGACTCCTCATTATATTGTTATTATTATTATTATTATTATTATTATTATTATTATTATGACAGCAATCTGACAGGTCAAATGCTGCCAGTGAATCTTTTGTAACTCGCAATTTAGTAACTGCTAGTGTGGGGGAAAGCTGGAACCTCTACGCCCTTTACCTTACTTTATCGTAAATTACAAAAAATATGGATTTGTTGATCCCATTTACTTTTTTGAATTGTGTAACAACCTCCAAGGGACAAAATCCCCGTCTCTAGTTTTATGTTTGTCAATGTTATATATGGTGAGAATCAAATATTTTATAGTTCTTTCGTTTTTGATCGTTTAAACCGCAAATGACAGTAGTCGAAGAGAGGTACGTCTTAGCTTGCATACAGACAGATGAATAGTAAACATGGCGCTGGCCTGTTTCTCGCATCTCAAAGAAATTTCTGTTAACGAGCAAATGCCTTCGCTAAAATCCTACAATTCTGGTATCAATCCTTTCATCACAACGGTTGGGACGAAACCACCTGTCCTCGATGGTGATTGTTGACCTGTTTGCAAGGAATGATGGGTAAACGTGTTGAGTACGGTGACAGCGTAGCCATATTTGACATTGATCCGGCTATTTTATCGATATAATGACAAACGTTCATGAGGTTTGATCACATAAAACATCCTCCAATAAGCGATTTCATTCATTTTGAGAAAAGGATTACACGAAAATGACACAAAGATGGTGTTTTCACCCAGCCAATTCAATTTACATATCTTCTCTTTGGCGTTCAAACACCTGAAGACCAATATATAACTTAAGATTAAGGATATACAGTGTTTTTTTTTATAAACTTCACATTTCTATATTTTCTTCTCCTATAAGATATTGACGAATGCAATTCCAACCCATGTCCAAATGGGGAATGCATCGACAGTATCAATCGGTACACCTGTAACTGCGATGTGGGTTGGACCGGCACGAACTGTTTAGAAGGTACACAGCATAAATAATCATTTTCACTTTGCTAACTTCCCTTCGCCTTTTCTTGTTGATGTTTCTGTAGAATAATAAAGCTATTCCACTTATTTGCAAGAGTAATTCGATTAATTTCCAGGGGCAACCAAACGAGAAAGACTTTACTGAGAGCAGCAAAGTGCCTTATTTTTACAATGTACAGTAAGTCTATTATATCGTACGGTTAAGTTAACACTTTTATGTCTCCCTAGACATTGACGAATGTGTCATTGGAACCGAATGCGATCACCAGTGTATAAATCGGAATCGAAATGAAAACCAATATGGCTACGAATGCGAATGTTACGAGGGTTTTGAACTTGATGGTCGACACAGGTGTAGAGGTGAGCATAAGATGAATGTTTTGATAACATATGATATCTACCTTCAGACGCGGGCGAGAAGCTAAAGCAAGGAATTTGTTGACGCTGTTGCGCGTTTATCTTACAACATAATGAGAATCTTGAAAACGAAAAGCCTGTTTAGTAACACGTGCACTCCCACGCTTCAACATAGCAACCATCATGATTTCTGAACATTCCATACACTACTTGGCTTCATAAGGAATAATCCTTTAAGAAAAACTAATACCCATTCTGTAACATTTTTCGCAATCCTTTTTCCGCCAAGGAAGAATGTGGAATCCGCATATTAAGCATAATGAATGCTAAAATACATTGATTGTTGTAGTTCACACCGCGCATGACGTCACACGTGGCCATTAAATGGCCAATGGTGAATTTCTAAATATTAGCTTTTGCTATGTTTGTAGATTTATCGTCATTACAGAATAAAGAGAGCGATCCTATTTATTAATCTCCCGTGTAACGTAAATGACGTGATGGTTAATACTAAGAGGATCAGAATCTGAAATGCTAAACATATGTCACTTCTGCCGATTCAATATTCCTTCAATCCATAGAACCTGACATTGTAGTTTTGACTAGATCGGTAATGGCTGTGTAAACAAATTAAATATGATTCATCAAATGTTACTATTTCTTCGCTTCGATATATTGAAAGGAGAAATACAAAATTTTATCCACATGAAAATAGTAATCTTTCATGAGGTTATGAACACTATTTCTCTGCTTCAAGATATGACTAATTTTACTCTCCTACATCCAGTCGCTTTCCATACGAGTTTATAGCGACGGCGAGAATAATGATAGTGATGATGATTATCATTGTTAGCATCATCATCATCATCATCATCATCATCATCAGTAGCAGCATAATCTTCCTCCGTACCCTCCTTTTTGTAATCATCATCATCATCATCATCATCATCATCATCATCAGGGATATTCCGGTGGCAAGATCAATCTTTTGGCACAGGAGACCATTTCGTATTATTTGTACTCGCGTCTTAAATTTGAATGTGGCAACTCTCATAAGCGTCACACCTTGACTTTATGGTATAGTGAAATCATTATGCGATATTTTACATTCAAATTATACACTCTTCTTAGCCATTGCCGACTATTCAGTGTCTACAGCTTTAGCGTTACAGGAACACTGATATTTGTTTTCCTGATGCGCACAGATATCAACGAATGCACGAGTGGGACAAAACAGTGTAATCAGCATTGTTTTAACACCATTGGCAGCTACAGATGTGATTGCTATCCGGGTTATCGTCTTGAAGACGATGGAAAAATTTGTAATGGTAAGAACGAGCGATTGCGCATTTGGCTTTTACGATCATCATTTTACAACTAATTTTTCTCAATGACAACTTTTCGCTTTTGAGTTTATTAAATATGGAAATGAAACGTATTTTTCATTCCATTGAGGTGCATTTGGTCAAGTAGTATAATTTCAGAAACAAGCTTAAATAAATGAACAAACCGGCAAAAGAAAACCATGGATTCCATGGAACAATTTTTGTATGGATACATAAAGATAATGGTGTTGTTGCCTGGTGATTGTATCTGGCGATTTCAAGGATTACCTTACAAGGAATAAGTGACGTTTTTTCCTCGATCTCAAAGGGTTGGTGGGGACACTTGCAGAATATATACTAGTACTTAAGAATGCAGAGATTGAATTTATGCTGCAAATATCCTGTTTTGATATGTTATTCCTTAATCTTTAAGACATGCCCGTGCCGCTAAAATGGGGTTCACTTTCCGGTATTCAGACCACGTTAGCAATTGCATGTTACCGACAACGACTAGTAATGTTTTGGCATTTAATTATTAGCGAGTCTCTGGAAGACTCTGAAAAAATGGACTCAGGACTCTTAGTGCAAGATGCGACATGGATTACTATGAATGAATGCATATTTTCTTAATTAAATTTCTGTTGATATTCAAATTTTACGCTCTTTGTTGTTTTTCAATGTTGAATATGCATGTACCTCGCATCTTACATAGTGTAACTCGTGAAAAAATGATAAACTCGCTGTAACTAATCAAAAGGACCCTTAATCTGAGGTCGATAACGTTTTGATTAAAGATATTGATGAGTGTTCGGAGGGTACTGATGACTGCCACGAGAACGCAAATTGTACAAACACGGAAGGAAGTTTCAATTGCTCCTGTCAGGACGGTTACAGAGGCGATGGGAAAGTCTGTAGAGGTAAGACTTTGCGTTCATAAATTAGATGTACAGTTATTACAGTTCAACAGTGTTCCGTCTCCCGTTGGGGAATAGCTAGCAAGAGGTCTTCGGGATTAAAAAACAGTAAGGGCGTCAGAGCGAGCTGACCCTCTCTCTCCTGTAACATTGTCGAAATATTTGTTTTTATACAAGATATGAAAGTCGTGAATTCAATCATGCGATAGATGTGAATGAAAGGTACACAATATTTCCAGTCACAAACATACATACAGCTCTTGAGTTTATAAGTCACTGTGGCACATTGCAAACCCATCACGTGCAAACCACATCTTCCTTCTCTGAGTTTTATATAACAAATAAAGCCATAGAACACACTCGTGCTGTTAAGACACAAGTTCTTTCTCTGGACAAAGTCCGTTTTGTACGCTTGCCTAAATTAACTTATACTTTAGATCCATTTGTTTAAATGAATATCATTTGTGTTCAGCAGCTGCAAGATACATTAACCTTATGAGATAAATTACCTCTGTAACACAGTGTGCGCAATGTTGGCGACAGTCAATCGCTTGGTATCAACTGTACCCGTTAGAGGCACACCGAACTACGGACCTGATATTAGAAAGCCAAGCTAAAGTGGTAGCCGCGGCCTGTATATGGGAAAACTATTTTGGCTTAATAGCTCAAAACATATAAGGGAATTTTCTTCGCATCCCGGTGATGATGTCATTAGGAAATATTTCGATTTCATCGAGGCAGAGTTTACTTAAATGACAGTGCTTGAGTATATGACTGAAGTGAATGAATGAGACAAAGAAAATCTAAGGTGAACCCGGTAATTGTTTTTATACTCACAAAAGGTTTAAGTCACAAATATAATTGGTAAATAATAGCATTAACTGCTTACTGTTAATGCTTCTTTCTCAGTTTCCCAGCCTCACATCATATAAGTGTATTTGGTTCAACAGAAATAATATTGTTCCCTTACGGAACGGAGAATGGAGACAAAGAACTTAGGAAAAATTTTGACATTAATATCGGATGGAGAGATGTCATCTCGGAAACACTGCGACCACCGGCAGGATTTCCCTTCTGGGGTGTTTTTTACTACAGTCTGTATGTAAGTACATTTTAATGTTCTCTACAATCCTGTATAAATATTCTACATGTTTTGGAATGGTCAGCTAAATGTTTAAGGATAGGGTTAATTCTTATCTTGACAACAGAACAGTTATTCGTAATGGTTGCGTAGGCCTGGCCATCTCTTGGACGTCGCATATTCATACTAGATTTTCCCCAAAGTTATTATTTTCTTTGTGAAAGTGTTGCATTACCATGCGTGACGGGAGTTCATTTTATGAGAGGAATAAAATGTGTGTGTGTGTGAGAGAGAGAGTGAGAGAGAGAGAGAGAGAGAGAGAGAGAGAGAGAGAGAGAGAGAGAGAGAGCATTATTACCATAATATAATTAATTGTTAAATTATCCAACAAAATTTATCGACAGTTTACGGATAATGGCCAGTTTGTGTTCATCTATGAAAATGATGTCAAGTACGCATACCCCAATCCATATTATAACGGATTCACCACGAGAGATAAAGAAGCCATGGTGGCCATTTTTTGGGATGACGTAGATATGCGTAATGAGGTCGGAAATGTTTTCTATCAGGTATGAATGCTTCTATTGTTCCCGCTCAAAGAGAAATGCTAATGTGGATTTATAAAAGTAAGCCTTTTTGCATTTCAAATAATCATTCGATGTGCAACATCCGATGTTAAATCGTTTTGATTCTATGGTACGACTTACAAATTGGTTGCATTTTTTATTATTTTATTGTACTTGTAACATAGTAAGACATTCTTAATCCCTCCTAGGTGTACGTTGACGACGGTACAGGTACACTGCCGTCGGAAAAACAAGAGGTCATTGATTCTGTGAACCAACGTATTAATTCACAGTCTGAAGAGCATGGAATCAACGAGTTCACAGCAAACTGGGTCGTTGTAGTCACATGGGAGGAGGTTGCTTGCTTCAATGCAAGATATTCTTACAGAACGGTACGTTTACTAATTTAGTCTCAAGGTAGCATTGCTACTTTCTGCTTTTCTGCAGCGATACACGCAAATTCTTATCGTTTTTGAAATATAACTATCTTTCTTATTAGCTCTGCTGTCAGCGACGCGGACCTTATCAAATAGCTGACTTTCCGTCGTCGTTGGTCCATCCATCGTACACAGGTTCCTAGGGGTTCATCTTATTTATGATGTATTAAAATAATGAAATCTTCAATTGTGTATTTTTGCAGCTTTTTTACCAGTTTTTTTCTTGCAACTGAAATGAACTATCAAAGATTTCCACCTTCTTCATCAACACATGTGTCAAAAATAGTCATTCACTACTTAAAAAAGCGAGCTATATCGACCGTTACGTCGCCTGTCATTTCAAAATATCGTTTGAAGTTACATTACTTTTCTCTTGCACATTTCACATCGATGTTGATTCATACAAAAATAAACTTGAAGTAGGTTTGAGTTTTCGCCATCAACATAGAGATTTAATGCTATCTTTCGATGTGATATTTAGCCGAATACTTTCCAAGGCGTCTTGGCTACTGATGGGAGATATGGCTTTGTTCTGGCGAATTATAAAGAAGACGAAATGTCATGGAACTATCGGACACGACGGGACAACTTCGCCATCATTGGTTATAACGGTGGCCGTGGGAGATTCGGAGAACTATACAACGCACAGAGGTCTGCTAAGTTAAATACCTTAGAAAAGCGCTACAGACCTGATCAACATGATGGAAACACAAATCTTCGAGGACGATGGATATTCCGCGTTGAAGACAATAACGAAAATACACTCAACTACAAACAAGAGTGCCTGAATTGGTATAACAAACAGCCTGACCCTAGACAATGGAACTGGCGTCTTGGTAGTTGCCCTTGTTCGTACAATCAAGGAAGGCGTGACAATTCCTTCAGTATTGCGACAAGACCAAATCCTTACATGGCAGGATATCTACCACCATTTTATGATACAGAGAAAAACAGGGTCTTACTTGAGAGAATCAATAGACTTTACGGTATGTAATATTAGACCTTCTTGCGTACGGAGACCACTCACTGACACAGAACATAAACATCATTCTCTTTTAATGACAGCGAAAGTGGGACGTTTTGGTCATAAGGGTCGTTTTGTCTCGTGAAAGAGAGTGAAACGACCGAACTGCCGCTTCATGTGAAATTAAAACATGTATTTATTTATTTATTTATTTATTTATTTATTTATTTATTTATTAAGATTTATCCAACATTCAAATGAGATTCAAAGATTTGTCAAACGATTCAACTCTAAAAATAAACTAATTACCCTTCGCAGTGTCTAAAACCAGCCTCTCAACAAAAATAACCCTCTCTTTTGGTTTGTTTGTTTGACGTAAATGTTAGCTACTCAACGATACTAGCTCAAAAATTCTAATAAATGCTGATCTTGCCCACTGCAGATTAACAAAGTAAAAGCAGTCTATTTATCGTTATAAAGATGTCTTTTGAAGTGTAAAATAATTGTCCTGATTCTCGCTTGCAAGCGATTAGTATGTGCAATAAATTGTAATAAATTTGCTTTTCTTCAGGTGGTGCTTTCTGCTTGCAGAGGTCGTTCCGAAACAGTGCTAGGGCAGGACAACGTTGCTGCTACAGAGGACATGGTTCTTTAGTCGTAGGATACAGCACAACATGGCACAGTAGCTTTATGGAACGCCATTACTTCCTGTCGAGTTACAGTAGATACAGATATTTTGACTGGTATACATATTTAAAATGGATTGGTAAGTAGCAGCCCTGTGTTTTACAATATTCAAGTTATGAGCAGCAAAAATGACAACTTTGTTATGGTGATATAACATATTACAGTTTATTAAACTTTTCAAAGTTATTCTATCAATTTGAGGACTTGCTTTTGCAACTTGGGCGAGAAGGCGCATTGAATGAAATGTTGGTTCTTGATTCGTTTTTCTGAACACATGATTAACATCATGTTCACATCAGATACCCGCTCTATTTTATAATGTAATGTGCGAACTTTGCAATTTTATGGTCACCTAAACTGAACATTTCCATCCAGCTAAAGCAATTAAAACACGGTCCTCTGTCAGAAGAAGGTAACAAAGTATACAATACACCCATTTTTACGGTCGGAAAACGATACCTTCTATACGTATACTGCGCCAGACGAAAACCGTTAAGGTAACTTCGTCAAAAATGAGCCGAAGTAACTTTCTTTGATGAAATGCCATTGAACGAGATCATCTCAGTCTCCCATTGTGTTGGCTACTTTCCAGAGGATGACCTTGACCCAAGATACATGTGTTGCGAGCTATCCGGTGACCAGGAGTTTTGTAAAATGTATGAAGAAAAGAGGCCTGCCGCAAGTTGCCGTGGTTACCGACCACCCAGGCCTGGTAAGCTACAGTCTATCACATCAACAATATACACAGGGTATTGCAGGCACCATTCATCTAAGAGTTAGGATCAAAAGATGTCATGTATTAAGTCATTGTTCAGGCGTCAGATTGTCTTGCCAGGAAATCGCCATCTCTGTATATTATTTAGAAAACATTCCACATCTTTTGTTTGCCCTCCCTAATCCTCTTCATTTAATTTGTTCAACTGATCTCCAATTTAGTTGGGGGGGGGGGGGGGGGGGGGGCTTATCCCCCTGACCATATAAGTCGTTAGCCGCTCATACTGCAAAGTCGTCTTAGAGATTTCTCTAACAAACTGACGTACTACAAGGCTATTGCATAAACAAACGACTTCAGTATGGACATTTCTCATTACGTTCATAAATCATTTATTCACTTATCTACACATTAAGGTTGGATGTTCGGGGATCCTCATTTAGTGACGCTAGATGGCGCCAATTACACTTTCAATGGTCTTGGCGAGTACACACTAGTAAACACAACCGACGAGTATTTCCGACTACAAGGCCGCACAGACAGACCAGAAATCGATGGAAAATTGACAAACGCGACAATTTTCGTTGCTTTTGCAGCACAGGAAGATAATTCATCAAGGGTTAGTATAAATAAACAAAAATTGCTGAATTTATCTAGTAGTTTTAGGCATGATGTATAACGTATACATGTATGCAAGCGTGCGTGTTGCATGCACGCTCATGGCATCATTGTACGTATATATGTATGTATGTATGTATGGATGGATGGATGGATGGATGGATGGATGGATGGATGGATGGATGGATGGATAGGTGGATGGATTGATGGATGTATGGCTCGATTGATGGATGGATAGATGCATATGCATCTGTCTATCTGTCTAGGGGGGTGTGGGTTCGAGTCTCCCATTGGTGACTATGATTCGTCATTTATACATATTATTTGTGTGTAATGTTTGTGCATGTGCATTTGTTTGTATGTGATACTATCCTTCTATTATCTATGTATCTTTCAGATTCAAATGACGCTGAATGCTGAAAAGACAGACTACACTATTTTACTGGATGGAGAAGAGTTCGATAAAGAAACCCTTGATGAAGGTATATATACTGGAACAGTTGCTCTCATACTCTTGTATTTGTTCAGATGCTTTAGATACTGTTCTGAAAAATTAGCATGACATTTTGTCTATTTTGTGATATAACTAGATCCCACTTTATATAACACCACTGACGTGAAGCTCTCCTTGAAAGAGGAACTTGTCAATGGAACCGCTGTACGAAATCGAACAGTGGCGGCCTTCTCTTCGGGAATATCGATTTCTATTGGTGTGGTCGAGGAAATGTTAGACGTCGTGTTTAGTGCACCGGAGGATTTCAGAGGACAAACTGTGGGACTTCTTGGTAAGTGAACGAATAAAACAAATTTCTCTTTGCAATCTGAAGAGGTAAAATCGACCTACACCGCGGATAATGAGCAGCCATGACATACAGCCGGTTAGTTCATTGTAAAAACGTTTTGTTGTAAAAATAGAATATATACCACTTAATTTATGTATGTATGTATGTATGTATGTATGTATGTATGTATGTATGTATGTATGTATGTATGTATGTATGTATGTATGTATGTATGTATGTATGTATGTATATGAGCAAGCGCATGCTCTTATAGACGCAGAAGCACGCGCATGCTCTTATGAGCATACATACGTACGCACATTGTACATGTAGAATCTGTTGAAGAGTTGCAAAAAACTCTCAGTTCTGTTCATACTTGTTGTAATAATTAGCATTTTATAGTTAATATTAAGAAAACAAAGATTGTAATCTTTTCGAAGGTTAAGGTCAAAAACAACTACATTAATTTTACTTATGATGAGGATCAAATACAAATCTGTAGCGAGTATACATACCTTGGTACAAATTTCAATTACAATAGCCTTTCAACAGCAGGAATCTCCCCGAAATCTTAAGTCTAGCCAAATTCTCCAAACTTATAATGTCTAAGTTTAACTAGTCTGTTTTATGACTTTTGCTCTGTTTTGTGCCTGAGTGTGTTTTTGTGAGTCTTTCTGTATTTTTTTCTTTGTCTTAGCCTTAGCGAGTGTTTTTGCCTTTATTTCCTTTTACAATTTGCAATTGTTTTATAGCAATACATTTTTTAATTACTTGAAATTTTACTGCGGTCTCTTACCTCAAAAAAGGGTCGTAGAGCTGATAAATTTATTACTGTTATATTATTATTATTATTATTATTATTATTATTATTATTATTACAAGTTTAGGGGCTATAAGTATTATATACAATTCATTGAAGCTGTGGGAATTCTGAAAAAAAGGAAAAAGGTGTTTCTTTTGACATCACTACCCTTATGAATATTCATATACTTGCAAAAACCAACAGTCGTTGTCTCTGGCAGAGCGCTCACAGCTGCTGAGCTGCACAGCGTAGCCTTTGATCGCAGGCCCATCGTGGCAGTCGTGGGCGCCCACAAACAAGGCACAGCGACTGTGGAGAGTCTATGCCAGTGGAATGTTAAATGTATCTTCAGCTTGGCATTTGAAGTTGTGGCGAAAACCATAAACGCTCTCCCTGTGCTGACGTTGTTGGGTTTTATTTTGTTCATGTGCATTTACTGTAAGCGATCGAGGAAGTTTTGGGATGGAAATAGAGCAAAAGCATGAGTTTTTCCGCGAAATCTGTGCTGCAAATATAACTTCACGCATGCGCACTCGTTTGCCAGTGTCGTCTGCCAATATGCGCGTGAATGTGTCGTCTGTACACTACGTCTCGTGCTATAATCTTGTCGTTGAGCTTCGCATGTTGACAGAAACTGGAATTACTGCAGAGAATACTTTTCAGGAGATCACAAGTGAGTCCCTAAGGTAACAAGTAGGACGTTTAGGAAATCAATGACGTAATTTAATGAGAAGACCTTTGTATTCGAGCTCGGCAACATTTTTTGATTTGAGAACTCTGATCATGACGGATTCACTGAAACAGTGAGTATTCAACAACTTTTTCCTATGTCCATGTAGCACTTGTGCAAAAAATAAGCGAGTCCACAGGCCTTTGGCGAATCAATAAATGCGTTTTTCACCAAGCTGAAAGGTTGAAAGACGCGTCCGTCACTTTGGGACGAGCTAGATAAATGCAGTCAAACCCAGCTGGGCGTAGAAATTTGCCAGTATGACTTTGTTCTAGAGACGACCGGCCGTGCGGTGGAACTTTGCAACAAAGTTTCTACATCTGAACTGACGTACTTGAATGACAGGCACAGGAAACGATGGCCAATAAAAATGCATTATCGTTGCATTTTGATAATAATGTATCAATCACAATGACACGGAAATTATGCCTCCTCCCAACAGAAGGGCCAAGGTCTATTTTTAGCCCTGCTACAGTATATCTCAGTGCTGAAAATGCCATATTGTTGTCATGTTGTCATGGCGACTTTTAAAATTTGCATACAACTGTGAGAGTGAAACGGGTTGTTTATAGGTCACAAAACTTTTGAGTCCCACTGTCGTTCATTACACCTGTTTCCTTGGGCATTAAAGGTGTGCAAGTATACACTTCAAAAGACTAGAAAATTCACTTCATGGGCAGAACCTTGTAAAATAGCCCTTTCTTGTCTGGTTAACGAAAAAAGATACCCCTGATCTAAAATATGCATGGGCTACCAGCCAGTGTCACCGGCCTACCACATTCAGAACATGGTTGCCCAAGTTGACTACCAGGGAAAAAAAGTTTATTTCGAGCCCTGGGCAATATTAAACATGGAACATTTAACTTGTAATATTTCCCCTTGTCTTGGCCTGCTGGGTTTAAAAAAAATGTTTAAAGGTATACAGGGACCATGTTCAAATTTAGCCATTGCTACCATGGAAAGGGGAGATCTAGCTAATCATCAGAATCATAGAGTTTATGGGGTCACGCCAGGTCACACAAAAAATAATGCACCACTACATGGCCATAATTTTACTTTAGTTAAAGAATCAGAAATAATTTGTCTTCATTATTCTTCCTAGAATGAGGCAAAGAAATCAAAATAAATTATTATAAAATGAACATTATAATACGTCGTTAATTATAAATCCATAAAATAAATAAGTACCAGTGAATTATGTTTTAAATAAAACAAAAAAAAAACTGTTACTGCTTCTGATAAATAATGGTACATTGGGTAATAAGGGGAATTGGGTTCATAAAATTAATTTGAGATACAAGTAGAATTAATTTTAGCACATACAATTAATTTTAAGGCATAAAATTAATTCGATGAATGCATAATAAGTTGGTACTATATACTCTATAACACTTATTTGGAATGACTGCATGAAACAAAATTAAAAATGCTTGAAAAATTTTTTCTGGTCTATATAAAATTAATTCAAACACTAAAATAAACGGAAAACAATTTTGACAAGAATGGCCTCAATGTACATTATCTTTATTATTCTTCCTAGAATGAATGCAAATTACAATTATTATTATTATAGAACAAACGTTAAAAGTTTTTACTTAGAAATCCATAAAATAAATAAAAAACAGTGAATTATGTTTTAACATAGACCCACTCAAGGGTCTATTGTTTTAAATAAAAAAAGTTGTGGTTCCCAAATAGGTTACCATGGCAACATAAATAATAATGAACATTGAGTTCATGCTGTGATAAATACACTTAGGAGAGCATTTGCAAAGTTACTAGGATTACTTTTAATGGAATTTTTAAAAAAAATGAAAGTTTAAAACGCAAATCGGTTGCTATGGAAACACAGAGAGGTAAAATGGATATCATATTTTGTCTTTCGAACCTAAATAACCCTTTGGTATAATATTTCTGTTGATTTAATGGATTTTTACACTGGATATTTGGTCTTTCTAACCCAAAATATCCCTTTGATATAACACATTCTGTTGATTACTGGATTTAGGTGGAATCTTTGAAACACCGGTAATTTTTACTCCTGAATGGTTGCCATGGAAACATCTCATATTAAAATGAGTGTGATTTTTTTGGTGTGCTAACCAGAAAAACCCTTATTATCAATTTTTTACATCAATCAATAGTTCTTTAATAGGAATTAGGGAAAAAGTAACATTTTCAATCCCAAATTGGTTACCATGGCAACTCGAAACATTAAAATAAGTCTGTTTTTTATATTGTCTGACTCGAACTCCCCCACTAGATAATTTTCATAACAATCAAAGTAACTTTTCATGGAATATTAGAAAAACTGGAATTTTCAACCCCTAAAATGGTTACCATTGAAACATGGGGCAGTGAAATCGATATCATATTTGGTCTTTCCGACCCAAATACCCCAATGATGAAGTTTTCATGGAAATTGAACCTGTTATTATTTGCTTTATTATTTCTATATAATACTTATATTAATTATTGTTGTTGTTGTTGTTGTTATTACATACATACGTAGTTGGTAGATGGGTGGCCGGGTGGATGAGTGGACGGTTGAATGGATGTAGAGCCATGCCTTGCTATATGTGTTGCAAAGAATAGGAAACTAGTATTTTCAGGCCTAAGACTGACTTTGTTTAATATATCTCACGACAGGGGTGTGGAATGACGACCCAGCCGACGATTTTGAAAAACGAGATGGTTCCCTTGTAATGCCGGTTAAGGAACGCGATTACTTCGACTTTGGTGAGACGTGTAAGTATGAATTCGTGGGTTTGATGTTTCTTCTATGTATTTCGGAAAAGTCACTTGCCGATGTTTTGAAAACATCTGTATGCATGTCCGTGTCGTGTCGCGAAACAAGCTCATTTCCTTCTTGGAATAGTAGGTTAATAAATAACGGTATATGGTGGAAAATTAGCTCTACCATCAAACAATGATCATTGTGTTGTACCACCACTAATTATCAGTGGTTCAGGATAGTCCTACTTAAATTTGTAAATCACAATTGTCCCATGGACCTGGTAATATATTACCTTGAATGGAAATGATTATTGGGCCAGTTTAATGTCATATTAGTATACACTGAATTTCATGAAATATGATCACGAACGAGTTGAGACTTAACTCATCAAGTAACTACTCATATCGAGTTTTCACCAACATGCCTACACTTGCCGATTTGATACTGATTTTGCCGTTACCTCTTAAAGTTAAAAGCTGAGTGGGCGTTTCATCAACATCACTTCTATTATATATGCTAATGTTTGATAGGGCCATGCACTATTTGCAATTCTATCACCCAGGGCGAGTTTCATCGACGGAATCCCTGTTCAAGTATGAGGATGAAGATGGCAAGCGCTGGGACGATTACAACGACCTCGATTTCGAACCGCTTTTCATCGATGAAGTGGCCGACCCAGAAAATAGGCAACTTGCCATCGAGACGTGCGGGGCGGACCTGGAGTGCCAATATGACGTAATAGCGACCGGTAATGCAGACGTCGGAAAGGCCACGATGTCTTCTTCGAGTATCTTTCAACAGGACGCCGACGATTTAGGTAATTAAGTTAAGAAGAACGTGAAAAATGATAAAGTTAATGGTTTTAATATATCCCAACTCATTAAAGGGTGATTTAAGTAAACAGTCACCGGTAGTTTGTAGTGTTCTATTTGCCAGGATAAATATGACTTAAATTTTCATTTCTCTGTTCTCCAACGATACGGCGAAAGGCGGCACCAGTATTGGTCTGTCTGTCTGGTTTGACGACTTCAATATTTTAGATCAAGGTACGACACAGTACGTATGTTCCACGACTTTATATCTTTACAGCTAATTTCCCACCGAATATTACCGCTAAACAAGTCATAGATGCTATCGTAGGCGAAGCCGTCGTTGAAACAGTCCAAGCAATTGACCCTGATGGGGACTGTGTCACCTTTGGCCTATTAGAAGATGTGCCAGGCGGAATCATCGGTACGTATGTTTTCGAAGATTTCGAAGAACTCGTTGACAAACATAGCCAAACACCTTGTTACCTAGTCTTTATGCAAGAGGTAATATTTACAGAATAATAGATAAAACGTGGAGCACTTTCTTATGAGAGCAGTAAAGAAAATTCTTACATCTACGAAACTGTTGTTTATAAGGCAGAATGCGCATTTTTGACAGACATTCGGTCTCTCAATATTTTACTTTTATTTTTCTGATCTACTTCTTTTGTGATCTCATTTTCAAGCCTTTTGGGCTAGGAAAAAAATTACCGTCTTTTTTTCGAAAATCAATTTTATTTTGGTCGTGTGCGTCTGCCGATTTCCCCTCTTTTGGTTTTCAGTGTCCTCTGGTGCGAACTTTTGTTCATCTTTACATGTCGAATATGACGTCACATGTAAAAACACGCGATCATCGTCACTTTTACTGTTGCTTGTGGAATCATACTTGCAGAAATTGGAAGTATATATCAGTATATTTGAAAGTCTCGTGTATTCCTTGTATTCCTTTCTGTAGAAGCAGAATCATCCTCTTGTCCGGAGCAAGCAACTTTTAGGTGGACTCCCCAAGATCTGAGTCAAGTCCGAATCGCATACACAGCAACTGATGACAAGGAAGCCTCGACAACCTTAGTTGTTGAAGTGCGCTTGTGTGACTGCAAAAATGACGGACTGTGCCACTTTGAGGGTGAAGTCAACGGAAGTGACGTGGTGAATGACAATTTCAAGGCAAGGACATTTACAAAGTTATAGAACCGAGCAGATAAATCCTGACACCGGCACAATCATACCATAGTCACAGCGGAAGTGTTGTTATTGGCGTTTCCAAAACCATCTAACCTTGTTTCGTAGCCTCTGAGTCACTAAAATACTGCCGATGAATCGTTGCAAATTTGAATTTGACCATACTCCCGTAAAATGTTTCTTGTCTTAAGAAGAAAAAAGTATTCGTCTACAAAGCGGTTATTGTAATAATTATTCATGCCAGTCACACAGATTAAAAAATTCACCTCAATTTTCAGCTTGAGAGACCTGTAAATGTAAACAGGATTGACAAGAAGAAACGTAGAGAGATGGGGCTATCGGAAACTCCTTCTATTTTGAAGTTCTCTAATCGTTTAAAACAAATTTTAGTTCAAACACAATTTCATCGATAGCCGAAAGTGTGATTTAAACAGAAGTTTTTCAGAGGAGAAACATTTAGGCATAGCTTTATTGATCCATTCAGCATGAAGATGACATTCGAATGGTGCTCCAAGAATTCCTTGTTTAAAAATATTCACTTTGCCCTAATACAGATCGTGCCTTGTAATTGTACCAGCGGGTGGACCGGTGAATATTGCGAGCTTGATTACGATGGTTGTCAGGACAGTCCATGCTATCCCAGCGTCCTGTGCTTCGATGATCGGCCGCCCAGCGAAGGGTTTACATGTGGAAACTGTCCTGAAGGCCTTGTAGGCGATGGAATCAAGTGCGCAGGTACGATCCTTTCTAAATCAGCAATTAAGCCGCCATGTTTACGAAAATGATTCAAAACTGCGAAATCTAGAACCATCAATCGCAAAACTCCTCAATATTCCACCAGCAGAGGAACTTCCTGTAGAATTATACTCGGCCAAGCTTTATGCTGTTGAGACTTTGCAGGAGAACTATTAGTCATTTTATGTGGGCATAGTTAGCCATTATTTTGATTGCCCTCACTTCCTTTCTTAGTCGTCTCAATGAGATTGATTCAACAGCTCAGACCTATATAGGCGAACAAATTCAAAAATCAATAAGATTGTCATTTTCAATATTCAGTACTGAATACTATTATTCGACACTGTGAAATGTATGGTATTTAGCTCCTAAATCGTCATAATTAGGGCTAATCGTAGGTTTAGCTAAACTTTCAAACAGTTATAAGGCAGACAACGGGTCAGAAAACCGGAGTATTTTGGGCAATTGGAAAATGAACAGAGACAAAGTTTAAATCTGAGATGGTCTGGGACTTTTATTAAATGACAGAGAAGTGAGCTAAATAGTACGATAAAATATTACAAGCAAATAACCTGACACAAATATCAAAACTCCGTATCTGAGAGAGTGTGATATGGATTACTCACAACCTATTTGCCAAGCTGAATGATACATTCGTTTACGATTTCATTTACAGATTTCGATGAATGCTTCGAAGGACGAGATTTTAACAATGACACGTTTTGTAACCAAACATGTGAGAACACCGTAGGAAGTTACATCTGCAGTTGCGAAGCGGGCTTTGAATTGCACTCAGATCAGAAAAATTGCTTGGGTAAGCTGAATATTGCGGCGGTGTAAAAAGTGAGATCACAGGCGGGATGTATTTCTAGTGTTAGAAAAAACTCTTACCGTTTTGACCTCTGTGGCACAGTATGTGAGGGTACCCACAATTCCCCTTGATTTGTTAACCCAGACATTTTTTTGCTAGAGGCTTTTTCAATTTTATCAGTTTCTAAATAAATTTTAACTTACAATTTAAGTTCAGAATTATTTGTTAAAACTATGTTCCAAAATTACTGATTATGTTTAAAATTCAAGATTTTTTGTAAATGGAATGAGAAGTCGATGTTTGGAGGTGCTAAAAATTGCACAATTGTCAGGATAAAGTTATCAGCAACTAAGATGATCTCATCATACCACCTGTCAGACATGCAAATTTCCTTTGTTAAGAACATTAAAAAAATCAATACCCTTTCTTTTGCCAACACAGATGCAACTTATTCCCTTAGTTTCCTTGAAAATATTGTGTATGGCTTTAAAAAATCTTTGTCGACAAAATTACAAAATTACTATCTCCTCCGCGGAAAAGGGGTCGATCTTCTCATTATTCACAGTGAGAAATCAGAAAATTATGATCATCAAAACTATGTTGCTAGAATTTTGAAATATGCACCAAGTTGTACTGTGTACAAAAGACATTTGCTTCAGTTCAGTGAGTGATCACCGTGTGTACAGATCATGGAGAATTGTGGGCAGCCTCACTTACTGTGTGTGGTTGCAGTTGGCTTCAGACTTTCGTTTAACAATTTGAGCCTTAATATGTATGGACTGCGATGACTCGGCTTGATGACTAGGTTCCGTGCATTGTAATTTTGAATTCGATCGATAATTTCTGGATTTCGTTATCGCTACTACTTATGTCTATGCCTGAATACATCGTCTGCGCCTTGTATGAAGTACTTCATAGGTAGTTTTTTGGTTCGTGTGATTGTCTTTCAGACATTGATGAGTGTGACAGAGGAATTCACACATGCCATGATCAAGCCACTTGTTACAATACGTACGGCAGTTATAATTGTTTCTGCAATGATGGCTACACCGACGTCGATGAGAGTGAGTCGAGCGGTAGGAACTGTACAAGTAAGTGCCCAAACTGCCAACGTAAACATATAGTCCTGCCAATGTCCTTTCGACTTCAGTCTGTTTATCTCTCTGTCTGTCTCTGCCACTCTGTCTCTTTATCTCTCCCTGTCTCTGTCTCTCTCTGTCTCTGTCTCTCTGTCTCTCTCTGAACCGAATGGTAAAACGATCTTGCCGAACGTATAATGTCAATTGTTAAGGGGAATCTTAACGGAGGGATTTTATCACGGATGGCCAACATGCAAAGAGTAGATGGGGTTGGTTGACAGCGCCCTTGGGTCGTAGCCTCAGGAAATTGCGAAAGGGGCAGAACCTAGGTGAGCTAGAATTGGGGTAATTTATATAAATTTAAATATTAACAGTATGGAAATTTCTAGGGATGCAACTCCCCCCCCCCACACACACACAAGTTACGGGCTGCGGCCCATGGCATTTTGTGCAATAGTAAGATGTTTACTGTTTAACAGAGAAGAAGCCGAAACATTGTGTAATGTTTTATGGAGAGCGATTTAACAAAATCAGTATCAATTCAATCATTTTTACTCTGTTAAGCAATAGTCAATAAAATATATCAATTACCTTTACATCAACAGACATCGACGAATGCGAGGTTGAAAGGCCCTGCGATGCCAGAGCTAATTGCACGGACACTGAAGGGTCATTTCAGTGCCAATGTTGGAATGGCTTTGAAGGAAACGGCCTAATAGAGCATTGTAGAGGTTAGAATCTTTTTAGAATTGTTTGATTATATGCAGTGCACGTGTGACTCCTGTATCTGTGTCTGAAAAGTATGTACTAAAGGATGCTTTTGTCACATATGTGTGTGACAAAATTGAGGGTGTGTCAAGCAAACAGAAAAGGCGGTCTCTCGATTATTTTTCTTTGCAGCAGATGGCACATGCACCTCTGCGTTCCTTTGTGAAAACGAAGCCTTCGCTTGCTTTTTACCATTGTCATTTCTGTTTATCTTCTGACGAGGAATTGCGTCTTTTTTATGCTTAGATATAGACGAATGTTCTCGACTCCTTCATGATTGCCACAACACATTGGCATACTGTAATAATACGATAGGGTCCTATATGTGCACTTGTAACAAGGGATACAGTGGGGATGGAAAGGCGAACTGTGATGACGTAGACGAGTGCAACGACGAAAGTTACCCAAATACGTGTCACAGGAGCGCGGAATGCACGAATACTGTCGGGAGTTACACTTGCGCGTGTCAAGAAGGGTATGTAGGAAACGGATACGACTGCATAGGTAAGTAAAGCCCTCAAGACAGCAGGCTTATTGATGCATTTTCTAATCGACCTTCCTGGTACTATGCAAGTGCTCCTCTCAGAAGTGACGTTTTTTTGCCAGCAACATGATTTGATATCAAGGTGGTATGCTCCTCGAAAGAGAAAGACTTAAACTTTTGTTCAAACTTTCCCCAATGAAACTTTTAAACATTCTCTTTCAAAATAAAGAATAAAAATCGGAGGTCACCGTACAAATTTTGGTACTGGAGAAACAAATTACCCGAGATTTACCGATATTTGAAATTCATTCCTGTGTTAAAGCTCCATCAGCTGTACCTTTTGGCTATTTTTTCAGAACTTTTTTGGGGGGTTTCCCTACGCTTTCTGCATTGATCTCAAAACTGTAATTTAATGCTAAGTATTTAGCATATCAACACAACCTATATGCGTATAATCTCCATTGTTATTGTTGAAAATTGTATTAAAGTCCGGATTAGAATTCATTTGTAAACAATAAACAATGATCACTACATACATAAAAGTTGTATTGACAAGAGAATACTCGAAATTTCAGCATGAAAAACGGATTAGGGTCAGACACGGTAGTAAATATACAGAAGCAGAATACTATAAAAACTTGCCACAAGTTACAACTTATGTCCCTTTAACTATACGGAGAAAAATAACATTTTCGATTTTCAAAAATCTAAGATGATGAGATTTTTTCTTGCACCAAGAGCTTTTAAATAAACCCGCACAAGTTTTAGATCAGGAAAGAATTGTAAACGTTTTGGAGTCCGAATGTCTGTTCCACTGTCCCGGAGGCGAATTCCACCTTAAACTTTCTGAGCCGCTTGTTGTTGCAATAGACATTTTATTTCCATCGCGTACCCCCAAAAGCTTTTGTTAGCATATAATTTTCTCTCCCATTTACATCGATGTCATTTGGGGATCCATAGCCCGAAACGCTAACATCCTTTCGATCTTCCGTTTATTCACATACCTGATTGCTCTACTAGATGTCGATGAGTGTGCTCGCGCCACACACACATGTCACCAAGACGCAGAGTGCGAAAACGTGCCAGGGTCGTACACTTGTCGGTGCAAGAACGGATTCAGTGGTGATGGAAGGTCTTGTCAAGGTAGGCGCTACAAAAAGTGTCATAAAACCCCAGATGTGTAGGTCATATCACCATCGAAACCGAAACTAGAAGGAATAAGAAAAATTCGAGTCTGCTTACTACAACATTTTGGTCCGAAAAGTACATTGTTGGTCTTCATCATGATGTAAACTTTTAAGCTCAATTGTAAACTATAATTTTAACAAAATAAATTTCCGATAGCTTTTTACAAAACATAAAATCCTGAAAAATCCGACTGAAGTAAAGTTGCAAAGACTTCACACAATTATCGATCCTGAAAACAACCTTTGCATAATAGTTTCAGTTCACGTAAATGAGTAATAGCCACCCAGCTTTCAATAGACTTGCCACCTATTTTGGGTGATATCCTGGCTAGAAGTCTACGCAAAGAGCACATAGCCTTAATACAGTATAGAGAAGATATAGTCTTTTCACTGCTTCTTCATTGCCGCCATATGATCATCTACTAGCAATAAATAGCATACTCTCTTACGTTTTTCCTAAATAAAGATTGTAAAGTCGCGCCCTGGTATAGGTATTCATACTTATTTCGTCATCAGTTTGCACAGAGAAAATTGATATTACTCCTCAGTTGGATCATTGACATTTTACTTCTTTTTAAAGATATTGATGAATGTGTTGTCAACACTCACAACTGCGACCAAAACGCTAATTGCAGTAACACAGATGGATCGTATTCATGTCAGTGCAACCACGGGTTTACCGGTAACGGGCTTCTATGTAATGGTAAGAACTACTAAATGATGTATTATTGCACATGGCATACTAAGTGGAAACAGAGACCTAACGTAAGTGTTTGATAGATAACTGACATATATTACAACTTCAGATTTGCCAAGGTGGCAAAAGACAGGGAGATTCGAGCATCGAGTGCCATATTTTATATCACCTAAATATGTTCAGAACATAGACGTTTGGAACAGTAAGAGACTCTGCTACATGTAGTCACAGTCACGTGAGATGCTTTTCGTATCTTGTCGACAGTCTGTGATACTACTTACTGATGATGCATTTTACCTATGTGCCAAACTGTAAGCAATTTGGTGCAACTATATTCCAACAGTTGCTGAAAAACACAAAGTAGGTCAAAAGTCATCCACTGAAGATAACCCAAAATTTGAGGAAAAAATGTTGGTTCCATACTTACCACTATCAAACGGGAAAGCGCCCTCTAGCCCCTATATTTGCTGAGATATATCCAGTTGGAATAATTAATGAGGAATGCACAAATATCAATTTAATCACTTAAAAATCTACTCAAAAACGGCAAAGTCAATTACCTTGAAATTTGGTATGTAGCATCTAGGTAGTATGGCTAAAATGTTTCTCAAGAGAATTTTGATCAGTATAGTTTTATGCAAATTAGGGGGAATAAAAAATTCAATACAAGATGGCGACCAGGTCACATAACTGATCAAACTATAAAGGGTCAACATCACTCAATATGCATTAACTAGCTCTGGATAAGACTACATATATTAGTCAGAGTTCATCGACCCGTGCAAAATTTATTATGCAGTCGGAGTCTTCGCTGTTGTTGCACATGTAGACGGCTGCTCTTGAGATCTCTAGGCAAGTAAGACTGTCACAATTGCACATCGGTATGGCTCGAATGTACTTTGCGGTGGGCGTACTTTGAACGTTGTTCAAGGTACTGATACCTGAAGAAGATGGTTACGATTTAAAATTTCTCGTCCTTCACGTTTCGCCCTCGCACAGCATTGTCGGCAAGGTCGTTGCATATGAAATAAACTGGCTTAAATAAAAAAAGTAATATTCAAGAAACACAATGTGTGTAATACTACTATTGATGCTCTTATTTGAATGAGAAGGCGTCACAGTGATGTATAATATGCAACTATTCGCACTTGCTGTCAATGCAGTCAAATACTAACGTACTTTGGCATTTTGGTCACCGTACTGATTCTTTTCATGAGAAGTCGTCATTGCTGACGGAATCACCATCTTCATTTTCAGATATCGACGAGTGCTTAAATGATCCGTGCCTTGAAGACCTTGGCCTCTGCGTCAACAACATTGGTAGTTACGAGTGTCGCTGTAAAGTGGGTTACCAAGGTGACGGGTCAGCAACCTGTACGGGTAAGGCAATGCTTAAGAGCATTATTCGCCTTTAGCTGCCCTAGTCGCTTATCCTTTTATTGCAGGATGTGACGAAAGCGGATGGTATCGAATCACCACTTTCTTACTACTACATCTGTATGCGTGCGATCACTCTTTCCCTGTACAACGATAAAGACCGCACTGTAAATTTTGTCAGATTACTTTTGAAATAATTTATGTTGATGCCAGCCTGCGTAGGATACCGCTCCAGTAATTCCACAGAACCTTGGTAATGCGTCATAATTGTTGCCAAATATTGCCCAATCAGCGCAGGTTCATCAATGTGCAAACTTGGACCGTCAAGAGCGAACACATATATGTCGTTTAGGGAGCGTTCAGTTATTATGGCCGGGGGTGGGCCGGCAAATTCTTCCTGCGCATCAGTCAAAATAAGTTAACCCCCCCTACCCATTGCACCAAAAACTTGATGACCCCCCTTTGAAGATGACAAAAATTTCATGACCCCCCTCATATTGCTTGAGTAAAGATATGGAGCAATAGAATCCCCCCAAAAAGAGCTTAGATTTTTTCAAATGACTTTCCTTACAAACTCAAAAGGTGTTAAAGCTCAGATTTCCACTTCTGACATGCTATAATTTTGAAATTACCCTTTAAAGGGGTTGGACAGAAATTACTGGAGGATCGCAATTTTTTTGCAAGCGTATGTGTACAAAATTTGATATTTGGATTTAATTAAAATCAGCTGTTGATAATGTTGATTCACCATACATGGTATTCATATATTTTCTCATACAAGTATGAGAAATCTATGTAATACTTATTCAATGCAAAACTATATCTGTGCATTTATAGATATTTGATAATTTACATAAATGTACTTAAATGAAATATGCTTGTTACAACTGGCATGTGGACAAAAAGTTTGACCTTAGAATTTCACCAAAATGTTCATCCACTATACATGGGAGTCTATGAGGAAAGTATGAATATTTTTTTTCCAATACAAAAATAGGTAACCCATGTATTTATGTACTCTCGATTATTGATATCAATGTACTTGATTAGATTAGGGTGGTAACAAATGGATGTGTTCGCCAAAAATTGGATTTTGGAATTATACCAAAATGTAGATTCACTGTACATAGGAGTCGATGAAGAAAATGAATAATTTTTTTCCAATACAAAACTATCTAAATCTGTGTATTTATAGACATTTGATAATTCATTTTAAAGTACTTAGTTAGCCTAGGATGGTTAAAGGTTGATATGTGTGCAAGAAATTGGATTTTGGAATTTCACCGAAATGTTGATTCACTATACATTGGAGTCTATGAGAAAACTAAGAATAATTTTTTTACAATGCTAAACTAAATTAATTTGTTCTTTTATAGGTGTTTGATAATTGATACAAATGTACTTGATTCAAATAGGGTATTTAAAAGTTCAGATGTGGACAACAATTATGATATTGTAATTTCACCTAAAAGTATAATTTCACTTTTCATGGTACTAGTAGTCTCAGTACAGGTAACTGTTAAATAATTTCCCTGACAAAACTTGCTATATCTCTAATATGTAAGTAATAGGAATTGTTCATGGCCCTCAGTGCAGTGAGCTTGATTTACAATAAGACAAGCCTCAGAGTTGTCAAGTCAAGATGTTCATGTGACAGATAATTATACTTTTGTTCAGATTTACAGGTGAATAACTTCAGAGAATGAAATCATGCAACGAATCATTTTTATCTCCCAGAAAATTTCTGAACACTGAAACTGCTTTTTGACGGGACGGATACTTATGAAAATTAAGTGACCCCCCCCTCTGAGCTGTTTGAAAAATACATGACCCCCCCCCCTTTGCAGTTTTCAATTTGAGGTAACCCCCCCTGGATTTTGCCGATCCACCCCGGCCATAATAAGTGAACGCTCGTTTACCAATGGTTAGTCGGTGCAAATGACAGAACGGCATTTGTAGTTACACAGAGTGGAAGTAGAACTTGCATAGTGGTGAGATTTCCAAAGAAACTTTTCGAAACAGTATTAATTGTGTGATGTTTTCATTATTTGTCTGTTTTTATCTCAATTCGTAGACATCGATGAGTGTTCGGAGAATAACGGAGACTGTGATCAACATTGCCAAAACACTGAGGGGAGCTTCGTTTGTTCGTGCAGACGCGGCTACAAATTAGGAAACGACGGACTCTCATGTGAAGGTATATAGAGCTATGCTGAGTCATATGGCTTTTTCGAATGTCTGCAAGCTGGATTTAAATCTAAAATAACCCGATAAATGTATGCCAGAACAAAGAATAGGCAAGCGGTTGAGTTCATAGATTAAATTTTAAAATATGCCTTTCCTCCATAGTATACGAAATTTGTCGACAATCTCACCATTGTTAGTTAATCAATACAATATCTTAATAAAGACCTCTCTTCCTAAGTTACAAAAATGAATAGCGATAACGTTCCGAAAGTCAGTTAACTGTCAAAGAACCATTATTCCTCGAGACACGTGATTGTAGTCTGCAGCAGAGCTATAGATATAATTCTGGCAATCCATGAAGCGCATATGAACATTTTGTAATTGATTATATGTGGACTCTAGTTGCTGAAAGAGGTGGGGGGGGGGGCGCAGAGTTGTGGCTCTAAGTATTTCCACGAATTTTCAGATATTGACGAGTGCTCGCTGAATTTAGACGACTGTGAGCAAACCTGCACCAACAGACAACAAAATGACACCTACCCAAATGGTTACGAGTGTGGCTGCCATGAAGGTTTTGAGTTAGACGAGGGAGGTGATACTTGCAGGCGTAAGTATATGAGTTCTGCTAATTCAAACAACTTGGGAGAAATTGATTTTGATTCATCGTATTTATCTCAGAGCATGCAGATGTTTTACGCGAGGACACAATTAGCAGTCGACATGTAAGATACTAAGATTATGTGCAAATATTGTTGACGTAATGCACTCACACTCTAGAACCTGCCACTTTGTTACCTTATAACTTTTTAATTTTCTAAGAAAATAATTTATGAATAATTTTTAAGGTTGGAGTCCATTACTTTGTTAAAATACACTTACGTGTGTAAAATCTGCAAATAACAAATAGTTATTGAATTCTCTGACAACAAACTTCCCTATGCAATAACATGTGAGCACATGCCTACAGCATATTCACACCATTTGCACTTACTTTCAGCTACCGAAAACTGTACCGATACCATATGTACAAACAGTGTATGCTTCAACAACGGCACTATGGATATCTGCTTGTGTAATTCTGGATACCAGCGATTTAATGAAACCTATTGCGAAGGTATTGTGAAACTAAGAGAGAGAGAGAGAGAGAGAGAGAGAGAGAGAGAGAGAGAGAGAGAGAGAGAGAGAGAGAGAGAGAGAGAGAGAGAGCCATTTAAAGGACAATAGATAGCAATTATTGAAAGACATTGTCTTCAGAAACGTGATAGAACAATATGAATACTCCATTACAAGTGCACTGTTGTGTTTGGTGATTCGGGTACTGAAATGTTGCATTTTGTCGCGCCGACAATTTTTTAGACTGATACAATTCCAGTTGTCGAAACACTTTGATTTCTGTGCACTCTCCTATAGTAGCATTTATGAACCTTCCACGTACTATTGTCCATGCAGACATTGACGAATGTAGCGATGGTTCTCACGTGTGCGATTCAAACGGCAACT
This sequence comes from Ptychodera flava, assembly GCF_041260155.1. Classification (NCBI taxonomy): domain Eukaryota; kingdom Metazoa; phylum Hemichordata; class Enteropneusta; family Ptychoderidae; genus Ptychodera; species Ptychodera flava. The sequence continues at coordinate 13,913,923 of NC_091945.1, read as the reverse complement.
GTATAAACACTGTGCCAGGCTACAACTGTTCATGCAATAGTGGTTATCGACTCGCAGAAGATGAAAGAACTTGTCGAGGTAAACACTTTTTTGTTTCTCGATGTGTCATCCTTTCTCTCCTTGTTTTTCTGTCTCGTTCTCTTGCTCCAATCTGCTCAGTGGTTGGCCAGTTTTCTAGTAGTACAAGCATCACTCTAAATTATTGTGGTCATATGTCATGTGCACGGTATTTGTTACTGAGCATGCGCATGGCTCCTCAGCAGATACATGTATGTGTCATTTACTTGTCATGTCAGCACATGTACTAATTCGTTGAGCAAGCGTTATCAAACGTATACAAACAATGGCAATTAGGTTTGATTCGTATATTAAGACTGGGAATTCTACTATAAAGACCGAATGGTACATTTCAACACATACAATGTTGCTCAGTCGGGTATAAGTTCTGTTGTCTCTACTATGTTGTGTGTTGAGGAAATGTTTATCGCTGAAATTGTAATGGGATTGATTCGTGAGCAATCATGGCAATATACTTGTTAGGAGACCTAATACCTCTCACACCACAATTGATGACGCAGTTTATCTATTTAGACTCTCAAATTTTTACAATTCGTTTCTGATCTAATACTTGAGGGGTCATTTGAAAGCTTTAGGCGTACTAAAAAATTGACCCGACGTCTTAATTTTTTTTTCAAAAATGGAAAATTTTGTTAATTACATAGAGTTAACACACATATGGCGGCCATTTTGATATGCAAATATCGGTACAGTGTATATCATAATATGCTACTAGACATGACTTGTTCCTCATGTACCAAACCTTGCACGGTGACTAAGGATTTTTACTCCTTGTTTGGTAAGGGGATGGTTGAAATATTCACTGAGAGGAAAGGTTTTGAGCAAAAGTTTTAAGTCTTTCACTTTCGAGGCGCGTACTCCCCATAAGTGACGTAACTCCTTTTTAGCATGTTTTTTTGAGAAGCAATCTTGAAACAAGTCCTTTCTCTTTATACTCCGCAGTAGTAAAGTAAACGTGGACAACTGGGATTAAGTAAGAATTTTACACCCATTTTATTCATTTATCTACATGAAGCGAAGGAAAAATTAACCATCCATGTAACTAAAGTATGACCCTGACCTATATATGAACTCACGCATGCGCAACAGGGGTTTGGCGCAGCAGTGCATTGTCCTGAACTAAGCGGGAAATTCCCTGCTGAGCATGTTTATACACGTTCCGAAGGTGGGAAGGTGGGAAATTCCGTGTGAGTCATCACCATCAAACTAGCCTATATAAAGGGACTTTTACACCCGTTGTCAGTCCGGCCGGCCGCAGAGTCTGCTGATGTTGAACACGAAGTTCCTATCGGTACGAACTAAATTTCATATCCATTCAATCCATAATGTCTTAAATATCTTTCCAGAGGTGGACTAAATCCTTCTTGTTTTTGAATTTCTAGCGCCTGATGAAATATGTCCTGAATAAGTTCTGACTCCGGAGCCTCCTCGTTCCGAAGGGTTGCACCTTTTTCTTGTATTTGTGTAAGCAGCTGCTTATATTGCACATAATAATGTTTATACTTCTCTCGTCTCTTTGCTACACCCGTTTTTCCCTGTATTACATCAATAACAACACCTGGTATAGGAGTTAAAGCTAAAAGAACCGGAACTGTCGGAATTGCCGCTATTACAGCAGAGCTTACAAGAATTCCTTTAGTAATATTAAGAGCCATATCAATTCGACCCATTAATTTATAACTTCGTCGATATGCAGCACTTGTTCTTTCTATGTAATCAGCCAATTGTTCAACGCTTTCAACAACTGAGATGTGCATTTTTACTGTATATGTAAGGGGGGATAAAAAATAATTGTAGTAATATAGAAATACAATATGGCAGAAGGAGGAGAAGATATACCACTCAAGGATTTCGATGATACAAATTTGAATGATGATGATGATGACGCTACTGCTGAAACATACTTCATAGACGATGATAATGCCCTTGCAGAAGCTGATCCTTTCCTTGCTAGCCCAAAGGTCGATCGTTTGACTGAACTTAGAGCAGATGAAAATTAAGAATGGTTAATAAATTCTTAGATGAGAATAAAATTACTGATCCGGATGCACTAAATGTATTGGCTATGGAATCTGAGGTTAGGGATGGAAAGCTGTATTATAAAAACCTCAAGCTGTCTAAAGATAGAGGAGGTGGATTTTATAAGCTGTCCACATTAATGAGAGAAAAAGGAGGACATGAATTTATGAGAGAAGTATTAGGGGGCCGCTCTAGCGCAGAGCCCGAAAATGTGAGTCGTGAATTGCATTCTAAAGATGTGATAGCTGATAAAATACCGGCTGAGAAGATGACGCCAAAAGACATGGGTATATACAAAGATAAACTGACAGAGTTACGGCAAGATGCTTCTGGTAATGCAGATAAAATACAAGCTTTTGAAAATAAAATCGAACAATGGAACAATCTAAACCCAGAATATATAGCTCTTAATGATGAATTAAAGATTGCGAATATGCATCTTGGCGAGCTTAACAACGAAAAGTTAAAATAAGGCTAGAGAAAGAGAAGTTGAAAAACAGTTAAAGGATCCTGAAACGAGCACCCAAGGAAAGGAAAAGCCGAAAACTACTAGCTGAACTCATAACAAGAGAAGCTAAAGTTGACAATCGAATTGAATACGAACATGGTAAGATCAGTGGGGCACGTGAAAGTCTGGCTACGACTAGGTCTCTTCGTGATGTAATTTCTGATCCAGAATTGTCACTCAGGCTGAAGCTGACAGAATTATTTAAACGAAATGGTATTACAATCGCTGCAATACTGACTGCCCTTGGAATGGCAATATCAACAATTGCCCTGGCTGTAACTAAAGTAGGAGGAGGAGGAGGGGGAGCAGGAACTGGAGCAAACGCAGGAGGTTCAGGTCCGCCCAAAGTATATACAAAAGCGAAAGAAATTGTAAAGCAATTTGGTGAATGGTTAAAAACCTTGGCCGCAAAAAGTGCTGCTGCAATACCAGGTTTAATCGGCTCCCTTGTCAGTTTTCTTTTAAAAACAGCAGGATCAGTTGTTGGATTTGTTGGAGAACAGCTATGGATATTTTTAACTGGATTAACATTAGTCATTATAAATAAAATTATGTACTAATATGGCATCAACATGTTTGGTGAAAAGAATATTGCAAAGTTTCTTTCTAAAAATAAAGACCTGTTTGGTTTCTCCGTCGAATTGGAATGGTGCAAACTCCGACGAGTAAATCGACATATACTTCGAGCAAATCCAGGTGTCCGACTCAAAGATGATAATCTATATCATAACATTTTAGCTTTCGTGAAGGAATGTCAAAAGACTAACTTCTTTAAGCGACTAGAATTCATAGCTGTATTCCAGGATACTGAGGATGACCAGGAGGCTCATCATCTCCAAGAATATTGGGTTCTTCGATTGATTCGCGACACAGGCAATCGATTTATCTTTCAGTCAGACGGAAATATTTATGTAAAGATGTGATTTTTTCTTCTAAGTTATTATATACACGAAGTGAAATGTAAGATGTGATTTATTTTCTTTTTTTCTTCTACTATATACATTACACGAAAAATGGGGTACGATAGAACATTATCACCGACTTTCACCAACCGAATACCGAATGGAACGAAGTCAGAAAGAACTCATCATGTGATTGCTCATAATCCAAGTGAGGCAGATCCAGGCCAGACACTTATCATACGATGTCCAAAGTTAGAAAGCGGAGTACTCTTAGTTCCAGATACTTTCGACCTGGTTTTGATCTCGAAGTAATGGGAGGTGGAACTACCCGTGTAGTACAAAATGTTGCAAAAAATTTGGTGGAGCGTATGAAACTCACATTTGAGGGCCAGGCACTTTCCGATTTGAGTAAATATAACCTCATTGAATGCTATCGTGATCTCTTCAAACATAAAAGGAGAGATCGAACATGACACTGTACGGAATTCAGAACGAAAATCTAAGAAAATTGAGAAGTGGCGCGGCCGATGCAGATGCCGCCGTCGTGGGTGATAATTTACTTTTCGACACATATAAAACAAAATATGCTATTCGTCTCACTCATCCCCTCATAACAGGTCATGGAGTTGCATATCCATCAGCGTTAGGGAGTCATATCGAATGGGAAATTACGTTGGCACCCGCCCCCCAATTAATTGTCAGTAATAAACTGATTACAACCAATTATAAATTAAAAAACATTCAAATGGAATACGAGACAATTTCTGACCTCGATCTCGCGAGGTCAACTGCTGGTTATTACAACGGTGGAAAAAGTTACCTTTACGAGCATATACATTATTTTAGAACAATCCCATTCAAAGAATCGGACACGGTTATCAATGAAAATATAAATGTACCACGACGTAGCATTAGAGGTATCGCTATACTCTTCACTAAAATCAGAATCAGTCAGAACTGAACAGTGAACTTTTCTTTAACCCCTCCATTGAATCTGTGTCTGTATCAATCGAAGGCATTGCAAATAAAGTGTACGCTCAGAAGATGTTACCAAGACAATTTTGGCGAGAGGTGCGACGGTATTTTGCTGAAGATAAAGATTGGTGTGAAATTGATATAGATGAGGCCGATTATTTGAAGAATAAATTCTGTCTATTTATCGATCTGCGTAGCTTTAAAGATATTGAGTTTCATGGAAATGGTTTAAAAGTAATGAACACAAAGGACGGAATTCAACTTGAGATCCTGAAGAAAGATACCGCGTGGGGTGGCGATGACGCTCACAATGATAATATATTTGCCCACATTTATGTTATCAGTGATGCCCTGGTCTCTATTGAAAATAGTAGATTAAGTCTTTACAATTTTAAACCCGTCGTCCGTCCTATCGGCCATGTTTCTGCCAGCCATTCGCCCGTGTCTGGATTGTATAACTGCACACGTTTGATATCATTTGGCGCCATCATGATTTTACTGCGCTTTTCACTACGGATTTCTCCAGCCTTTTTCCGAACAAACTGCACAAATTGTGCCCGCTCGGGCTCCTTCCCAGTTTCAAATAGATCTTTATAATCTTCAAAGTTCAAATGTTTTCTAACACAAACATCTTTCACCCCTTTATTTTTTTTCGTCTCCGAAGTTGGAGTTCGAAAAGCATACACTTTCGAGCGTATGCCGACAAAATCAAGAATAGGTTCACCATTCAACTCATCTTTAAATTTACCTATCACTTTTTTATTAATCTTCGGAAAGTTGGGTCCGCTCATCCCACTAGTATCATATATAGACTTCTCACCATTCTTTTCCACATCTTTCCGAACTATATCATTGAAAGTGCTGACGCGTGAGCCGTCCGGGAGGCGTTCGGGATCGGCACACTGTAAACAAAACTGTCAGTATCCATGTAGGCTAATCGTATTCCAGGGAACTGGGTCCGAAAGTAATTGTAATGCGTCTCATACATAAGCAGCTTAGAAAGTTCCAGTACTGCGGCGCCGATGAAAACTGTTTTACATATCTATGCTCATCCGTTTTCAGTTCCAGTAGGGCACTGTCGCAGGAATCGCCATCCTCTTCGGAAGTTATGAAAGTTATATGTTTCATCTTTGGATTATACTTCTGAATCTTTTTACGTCCACTATCCGTGCCGTTCCAGTCCGAAACAAATTTAAAGTCTCTGTACTTTCGAACATCTTCTATTGTCTTACCGAACATTGCATTATTCATCAGCTTATAGAAATTCTTTTCGAAATCTGTCCTCCCCTTTGCCCTCATTTTAGTGTTAAAGTCGATATATTTCGCGAGACATGGAGCTTCATCGAAAGCAAGCACCCGATGAATATTTTTCAATCTCATTCCATCCGAAGATAGAATTCCAGCAACTTGTAGTGTAAGACATAGGACTCTCTATCCATCACACTTGTAATCAGTCGACCGCCCTGCCTCGGAAATCATAGTGATGCGGTGCTAATGGCAAATCGCTGTGTTCTAGATGTAATTCGGCTGGGTATTCTAAGTCTACTTCTAGAAAACTTGGTGGAAAGGTGGAACCAGGTCCCCACGCTCCGCCCTCGGCTCCGGCTCCGCCCCCTTCTTCCCATTCTATCTTCATCCAATGAAGTCCGCCCGTAGGCATTGGTTGACTCATTGCCCAGCCGTAGAGATTGTTTGCATCGAGATATTTTATTTCGGTCACCGGTTTCTCTGGATCGTAATTCCCGCCGGCGGCGTAAGCCGGATGATTTGTCTGTAAATAATGAATTACACTGGCTGATACCGCCTCGTATTCCCCGTTGTACGAAAGTCATCTGCTCAGCATCTTGAATGAGCCCAAATTTATTACCCGTGTAAAGTAACATAGCATCCCATGTCAAGCCAGGCGCTGACATGTAATGGGCCGGATCTAACTTATATGCTTCTAAACATGTGTCGCGAAAATTTTCAAATATATTTGCAAGAAGTAGAACGTCAGTCTCACAATAGAATTCCATATAATCACGAATCGTCTTACATCCAACTTCGTCCCACACTCGCAAAGCATGTTCATAATCGGACTCTGAAATCCCCTCTTCCGTCAATTCGCTATAAAATTCCTCCCTCTCCGGGAGCTCCCCCTCTCCCAGTCTGTCAACCGAGTCTAAATATTCGTAGGGGAAGAAACCTTTCGCCCTTTGAATGTCCGGGTACGTAAGTGGTACTGCCGTCCATCCGTGGTCCGGCACAGTCGTTGCCAACTTCGCCAATGACCCCATCATCAACTGAGCACTATCCATAAACTTTATAGAAAAGAAACGTTTCTTTGTCTCCCTCTTCCCTCCAGCAACAACAATTGAGGCGTGAAAAATAAATGTTTTCGAGAGACCCATAATTCCTCCATTGCTCGTCTTAGCTATAATTTTAGGCTCTGGTCCGGAACCCCCTCCGGCGTCAGCATCTCCTTCGGTAACGATTTCATGTAATTCTTTCAAATAAAAGAACCATCGTATCCCTTGAGGTTGTGAAAGTAGATAGGAATGGTTCTCGACGGCCGGCATCCTTTCGCAATAAAAAGTCGCCTCCTCCTTCACTACTCGGTATCCTGCCGGCTCTCCACATGCAATACAGACTGGATCACATCCGTCGCGCCGGTAATTAGAAGGATCCCTCATCGGTATTATTTTCCAATAATACGATTTAGAATAATACTCGGCCCGTTCTTTCATATCCTTTAGAAAGTCTGTAACACAGGAGAGACCTGTGAATGTTCTTTTACCATAAACAGTGGGTCGGCCTCGTTCCGAAGAGGTCCGCGATCCTCCCCACCCCCGTTCCACCATAACATACGAAAGACAAATTGGAATGTGCCGGCCGGTCCCCTTCTCAATAATTGCCTCAGTATCTGCATAGACGACGTAGGGAGAAGGAACTTCTTCCGATGTCCTTCAAATTGACACACTTCCTTAGGAAAATCTGGCTGGGCAGTGTCTGTTCCACAGTATACCTGATGTTTTTCTAATTCTTCTGTTGACTTAAAACCTCTTTTACAAACCATACAAATACACTTCCGTCTGCGCTCATTCTTTCGATTAGTACGAGAATTACGAAGGCGATTTTCCGCAGTAATTGGTACGAAGTGAGAACGGCCGCCGTCTTCGCCAACTATCAGTAAGATATTTGCTATTTGATTCCTATCACCTTCGGAACGGGCTCCGCCTTCGGAACGGGCTTCACCTTCCCCTATCGGAACGGTTCCGTCAGGGGCTCCGCCAGGGCACTATATAACACAGTTATGTCGGACGGGGAGCGGGATCATTTTCGTAGATCTGAAATACTTGAAGTTTGATGCCTGGATTTTGCTGCTCGAAGCGCCTGAATACAGTCAGATCGGCGGGCGTGGGCGTGGGAATACCTTCCCAACAGTAGTCAGCAATAAATGGGGCGTACGTATTCCATTTTCTCCTTACCTGACCACATTTCTTTTCACGAAACTCGGGGTCGGCCAACTTTAAACTTGCTACGATGGCGTATTGAAAACAGTTCTCGCTGCCCGAAGGTAGCACCAGATCGCTCACACAATGCTTATTTTTTAACCATCTGGGAAGTTGGACTGCGCCAGCCCCGAGTAAAACTTCTACTAGAATTACTTCAAATTAAGTATCTCCTCGAGAACGAGACCAGAACCCTCAACATTTTCAATTGTATCAAGCATAAGGTCGTAGCGATCTATTAATTGTTGTCCCACATCCGTCCCTCTTACATCTTTTGTGTATGTATCTTTTAATTTAACATACAATGTACGCGGTTGTGTATTACCAGTTTTCGGATCCGATAATTTGACTTCCATTTCGGTATAAACAGAGTACATCTTTCCCCCTTTGACCATACCTTCAATATCCACCAGCTCCCCGATATCCTTGACTCGCTTGACTTCAGGAAATTCTTTTCGTAAAACTGCTCCCTTGAATGCTGTATGTAATCGACGGGCCATAATAATCTTTATGATATATACTATCCTAAAATTTTTAAAATGAAAAATAATTATTCTATGATAGGTCATCAAAATCCACTATAATATTTTTGGCAGCATTTATTTGTTTATATATCTCGCCTAATCTTTCTAAGTCGACTAGTTCTTCCACATCTTGAATTTCTGGTTTATTAGGCGCAGCACAAAATATTAATCTCTCAACAGTGAAAGAAAGAGCACGCTTACTTAAGCGCGGTTTAAATGCTAAGAATTCTATCTTACTACCTTTTCGGATATTACGAGGTACAATAGCAGGATTTTCTCGGACTGGTAGTAACGGACTCACTGTTTTTAAAACCGCAGTCAATTTCTTGAACCATATCAATACATGTAGCGAAATCGTGATTTCTCCCTCTCCCTCTCCCTCTTTAAACTGAAATTTAAAATACCTCATGCCCGGCTGCGCCCCGCTCCCTCGCTTCTGATACACTTTAGATGGATTGTAAAATCCGCAGGAATTATTCTTGGAGTGAGCGGCCAGGCTTAGAGCATAACTTTTAGCAGTAGATGCATCGAAACTTTCACCTAGGGTACGGAATATTATTAAATCAGTAAACTTTTGAAGACTCAGTTGCCAACTGACACACACCCCATCACATGTAGCTGGATCTCCTCCCGAACCATATTTAGGTCCGATGTTGAAAACTACTTCTAGCTCACTGTCTACGTATATGAAAGGATCTACATATTCACCAAATACTAATTTGCCTCCATCATCAATTTTGATGTTTTCTCCGGTTTCAAGTATTTTTATTGCATCTGAAATAGAAAGGATTGTCATTGTCTTATCGTATATATCTTAATAAAAAAAAATTTTAAAAAAATTTCTATGATATAGTATCCCAAAATGTCATACATATTCATAAATGGACCAACTGGAAGTGGTAAGAGTTACGATGCAATAAATTTGGATCCGTATCACGTACCAGAATTTGACACTAGTTTTTCCAGCAACATTGCCGACTTTTATAATGGGCGCCACGTTTCGATTGTCGATTTTCAGAACCAGTTTATAGAACATACGCTTAGTTTACAATGTCAGGCTGGGAGGAGGAGGGCATCCCTTCGGAACGCTACATTATTTGTGACTCTTCCATAATTCAACATCTAACTTTTTCTCGAATCCGGGGCGTGGCAACGGAAGAAAAAAAGATTGTTTCTAGAGCATTTGACCATTTACCCAGTTTCATTATCATATTCAAAGATATGCCTTGGGATTATTGCAGGCGGAATGTGTTGACTCGAGCCAGGTCGTACGAAATAGTCGCCTTAGAAGAACTAGAAGAGATTCACAATAAGTTCAAACAGACTTTCTTAGAAATTTGCCACGACTACAGACTTCCATGTTTGGTAATTCGGAACGCTCTTACCCCCCTCGTTCTCAAGAATATACTTAATCCAACAATTGATACTGAGACAGTCGGACCAGTAGAATATCCACGAGCTTTTGACTTTGGAATTGCATGGGGCAGCTCACGCGATAGCTGTGGCCAAGGATTTTTAATAGACGGTTTCAAGGAGGAGGAACTTGAAAAAGCGTACTTCCCACCTGGTCAAGAACAACTAGAACAACCTCGAGTCTCACTAAAGAACCTACACAAACTTCTTAACGCTTGTGAATCTGTGTGTGCTTATAATGCTTCGTTTGACCTACGAGCACTTGACATTATGAAACCCTACGGTTCTGTAACACCGGACTTTGAAGTTACTTGTCTATGGCTCATGTCAGTTGTGTACATTATACTTCAACCGGAACTTATCAATAAAGCTGAAAAAGGGGGACTCGAAAGAACGGACTGTGGTAACATGAGAAGTCGTTTTGAAGATCTTGCAAACTTAATATGTGCCTCCGGAGGAACTGAGGGGGTACCACCTCATCCACATACGGCCAGACAAGATGCAGTAAGTGAACATTACTTACGACAGTACATGATAAATACTTGGCCAGGTGGGGGGTGGAAGTGGGGTGGTAAACTGACACTTTCGGCTTTCAAGAATTAAGACTTTTTCCATGGTACTTATTGAATAACTTTCGTAAATACTTACGTTAGTACTTACGTAGTACTTGACAAGTACCATGGACAGGAACTTACGTAGTACTTGACAAGTACCAGCACAGGAACTTACGAAGTACTTACGTAGTACTAATAACATTTTCCTCTGGCTCCCAACTATTGAAACTTTCCGGATAACCGCGCCATTTTATCAGATAATATTTCTTTCCTCTAATTTTTTTCGTCTTCAAAATTCGTTCTACTCTGTACAGCTCGTCCGAAAGGGCGCTCTGAAGTTCATCGGAGTAGAAAGTGCCGAGTATTTCCTCTCCATTCAGATCTTTTATTTTGTAAACTGGTGGCGTTCCCAAGCCAGCTGCGTACACAACTTTTGAAACTACGAAAATCTCCTCTGTCCAATTTGGTAAATATCCTTTCTTAAAAGTGGTCTTGTATTTTGTAATTCGGACCCGTTCTCCCGGCTTGAATTCAGGGTTAACTCCCCCGGCTGCCAACTCAGGACCGAATAGTGTATAAAATGCCTGCCAATCGTTGTCCTCTGTTACGTCCCTGGGTTTCATTTTGATACTTCCATGAACGGTGTTGTTGTAATTCTCGAGAAGGTGGGGTAGAATGGGGAGCCAGGAACGTGTCTGTCTGTATGTAAAGTATTTCCACATCATCGTCTTGAGGGTCCGATTAAAACGTTCAACGACGCTAGCTTTTTTGTCACTGTAGGTGTGAAACCAATGAATGCCTGACTCCTGGAGCCACCCCTGCATTTTTCGATTAGTAAATTCCCGCCCCTCATCTGTCTGAAGTTTGTCGGGCCTTCTCCCGGATTTCTTAATCACGTCTTGTAGCGCCTGTAACGTATCATCAGCTGTTTTTGACTGTATCGGTCTGGCCCATGCATATTTGCTTAGCACATCTATTACTGTTAGCATGTATCGAATGTTACGGTTCTCTTTTGCGAATGGGGGAGGGAATTCCACGAGATCCGCTTGCCATTGAGAGTCTATCGATGTTACAAAAACGCGCCGGCCGCCCCGGAAGGCACCCCCACGAGTACGAGGTACCGGTTTATGTAGATTATAAGTTAGCTGAGTTTTTAACCACTCCTGCACCTCTTTCTTAGTAACTTTTAGTCCGCTGGCCCGTGCTGCGTCATACAATTTTTGTACACCTCCAAAACCAGTTTTCGGGTTGTAATATAATTCTCTAAGAGTGCCTTCAGCTTCCATAATTGCTATATTATACGAAAAAATTTTATGTCGTACGGAGGGCATCTATATAGTACCAAAATCGGCGGCCACCGGACCCTCTATAAATCTCATACTATACGGATGCCGTAAACGAAATACTAGTTTACTGAATGGCCTACTTTTCAATTGCTTGATTAGGCCCACGGCTTCCCGTTCTGACACCTCCATTCCATATTCTTTTATAATAGTTTTGTTGTCTATCTTGTTCGGTGTGTAAAATAGTACTAACATTTGTATGTTTTCCCTGAATGGTTTACTAATACTAGTATATTGTTGAGTCAGAACCCAGACAGATAATCCGTCGTGCCTTGCGCTGAAACCAAGTTGGACTAAAACGTTACTGCGCTTCTTCATATCTTTGGACGAGGCGCAGTCATCGAGGATTATTAAAGTGTTCGTTCCAGCCCATTCTTTATGCACGTAGGTTAATGTATCATCCACTGCATCGAGTCCGACTGGAAATATAAACACATTATCATCGGTGAAAATGAATCTTCTATTATACGCTTTATTATTCATGAATGTTGGGCAAATGAATATCACATATTCGAATTTCCTTAAGTACGGACCGGTGAGGAGGTCCAACATAAATTCTGTTTTGCCAGAATATGTCGGTCCAGTTATAATCATGTTGAATGGTGGGGTTACGTATATTGACATTTCCTCTGGATCTATATAGTTAGTGACTTTATTCCAGTACCTACAATAGTAATGAATATTGCTAAAGATAACAAACCAATTTTACCATATTCGTGAATAGGGTCTACGCTGGTCACGGCTGCTGCCCGTTCCGGGGAGGGGAGGGGAGGGGACCGAATCCGAGTCGTGTCATTGTGAGGTGACTCTCCGGACTCGTCCTGCCACTTCACGGGATCCCCCCTCCCTTCCATCTCGTGTACAGCACTTTCTCGAACTTCCGTGTTTATATCACCGTTCACCCCGAAGGACATAGATTCTGTAGCGTATTGCAATTCATTATTATAACCCGAGATTGCCGGGCCCGAAAGGATGACCATCTCAGACGGTAAGAGAAGTAAATTGGGTGAAACTGCCATATCAAGTTTTACACCAGTATTCATTATTGTGTCTTGATATCGCCTATAACTAATTACTTTGTCGGTATTACGAATTTCATCTTCGAGGAGAACACCGAATTCTTTTCGGACTTGCTCTGCACTGCCAGTATCGCCCACTATGGTACTACGAATATTTGCTTGTGCACCAAGTATGCAATATACGTAGGCTTCAAGGCTTTCATTGAGGCGGGCGAGACCGGCCTTTGTTAGTCCCGAGTCTCCCTTCAGAGGAATGAAACTATTGTATTGTCCCTCCGATCCATCATTTCGGAAGAAATAATAGTGTGGTCTGTCTTTGTCGGGTAGTACATGTTTTTTCTTTCCAAAAATGGTATGTGTATAGAAAACGCCTCCGTCGGCGGAGAGGAAAAAGTCCCGACCGTTGTATATCGCTTTTGGCTGTCGAACAGGCCCACGATTAGTGTAATATTCATATCCATAACCAAGACCCTTATTTTGACCTTTTCGATAACGAAAGTCGGACTTCGTTGGACTTATATTTCCAAATTCTGTACAGAGAAGTTCATATTGGACGAGATTGTACGGATTGTCGCCCGCTTTGAAGGTGGGGGTATCGTCTGGAAGTGCAACGCCCATTTCGTGAAGGATACGACGTATTGTAAAGTATACATGAAAACGACAGAATGATCGTATTTGCGGCGGAAATTTCTTATCGAAGAGATGGGCGAATGATATACCACAACCAGTAGTGCTGCACCATACGGCGAAATTTAATTGCTGGTCCCAGTATTTCATGTTTGGGCCGCCCAGCCAGACATTACTTTCTTTAGCTGATCGATGAGTGATTACGTTATCTTTAAATATATCCCGTGGATGAAAAGTAAATTTTTCTGTCGGCGTTACATATATTTCTAAGTCCATGAGAATAGGTTTTATTCCTCCATTCGGTTTGGAAGGGGGGGAATCAGCATGCTGTACTGTCGGTACGCTCGTCTTATTCAATTGAAAAGCAACTGGGAATAAGTCTGTACTCATGATTTGTGTTTCTATATACAGATAGATTTAAATGGAGGAGAATTTTCCATACTTCGGAATCATACTAACATTCCAGACCATGTTAATATTATATTTCGGATTCAGGTTTAAACGAATTTTTTATTTTTTACTAAGAATAGATAACATACTGCAAACAATGGAGAATTTAATAAAGTCATCGGCAGCGGCAAATACGCGTTCCGAAGGGTCTTCGGAACTACCTTCAGACGCTCGATCCATAATAGAAACAAAGCGTGAAAAAATACTCTGGGCCATCGCAAGTGGTCAAAGTAAGTTATTTTTTGGTAAGGAGATTTCAATTGCTGACGTAGAAAAATGGGGAGATGAAACGGTGAATAAAGCATTTAAAGTCTATGAAGCGAAATACAGTTCTCTTATAAGTGATAATATCACTCAAAGTTTCATAGATCTAGGAGCCCGCGCAATCAGTCAGGTAGTTCCAATCGATGACCGAGATAACTATGCCACTGATCTTAAAAAGGATTTTATTCTAAACAGTGAAATAAAACGATTATCAGGACGGATAGCCTACACGTGGGGACCCATACTTGCTCTAGTTTCCACCGGTTTAATTACAGGTAAACATTTAAATTTTAAAAAAATCGGGTTTAATATAGTACCTGAAATAAATGGATTCAACTTCGCCGACTCAGCAAACGGAAACGACCTCCACACCGCAAACGACGACCTTCCCGACTCCGTCACAGCGCAACATAGAGAAAGTTACAATGCCGCCGAAGCATCCAGGGAGAGTTGCTGCGGGCAAGAAATTAGCGGAATGGAACAGGCAAAACAAGGAGAAGAAACTAAAAGCAATGGAGGGGGGAGAGGGGGGAGGGGGGGAGCGATGCGGTAGCGACAAACTGTATAAGCCTACCGCCTACAATGAAAGAACAGTGTGATAATAATTCACGCTGGTATAATAAATGTTATCTTGTTTTAGGAATTGTGGGAGTTTCATTGACTGCATTAGGGCTATATTGGGGGCGTGCTCGACATACCCCCTGTCCCGTTCGGCCTCCCCAGAAAGCGGAAAAAACAGAGCCAGTAGCGGTTCCCTCCAGAACAGTTCCGACGGAGGGGAGGGGGAGGGGAGGGGGAGGTTTCCAGCTCCTCTACATTGTATGAGATGGATTAACTCCCATATTTTTTTATTTTTATTTTTATTTTATATACTAGTCAGCAATCATGGATATTAAAACAGTTGTAAACACAATGTACGATGGTATTGTAATCGCAGGACTTGCGATGGATATCTTATGATCTCCAGCAAATTTCTGAAAATAGAGGTTGGCGATCCAAGTCGACCAATTTGACTCGATTGGCAAAATTAGGCGGTGCGACTGCTGCCGCGGTAGCAACCAAAGATCTCCTTGAACAGAAAAATATTATTCCTGCAGAACCTTATACTTAGTAATAATAATATTCATCAAAAATTATACTTAGTAATATATACAACGTACAACAATGATCATTTGGATTGAAAGCCAAACAGGTGAACCAGTCACTGTTAATTTTTACCCTTGTATTGACACGACACAGTTTACGAAGATAGACTGCTAGAGTGCGGACTATATAATTCATGGCATAACATAACATCAACGAATAATGTAATAAAATATCAAGAAGGTGACCAACCGAAGAAGACTAAATCATACGTCCAGGTAACTACAATATCGATACGTTAAACAAAGCAATCGGGTTGAAGCAAAAAATTAATTTTGAAAAACATCTGCCGACAAACCACGTTCTTCTAACTTTGGCTAAAGATGTTAAAGTTTATTTCAATGCTACAGGTAGCTTTGCCAACGTAGTTGGTTTTTCAGATAAACCTGAGGACAACCCAGTTATAAAAAGTACTATTAGTCCGAAGAAAGTGGATTTCTTAACAGTCACTAATATATAGTTCATTCAGATGTAGTCGATGTTACTGGAAATTATGTTTCATTTGGTTCGGGTGCCTCCGGAGGATACATACAGGGGAAAGTATCGAACTGTTTACAAATACTTCCCATCCGGGATACGAGAGAAATAAGTGAAAAGGTTACTTACGATTTTAAAAACGGAGCAATTTCTATGCCATTGAGAAAGGGGGAGATTACATGAATTCAATGCGTATCTGGATAACAGATCAGGATGGGAACATGATCGATTTCAATAACTGGCCAATTAGCTTTTGTATTGATTATTGTAGTCCCGAAGCGGGGCCGGTGCGTTCCGAAGGAACCCTATCGGAAGATAAACCATCCCACGACCAATCCTCCAGCAATATATATCATTTCATATTTCTTTTGCTCAGGACTGGGTTGATAATAATCTGAGAATTGCGCTAACGCTTGCGCTGGACTTGACGTAGAGTTGCTTTGCACCGCTTCTGCTTCTTCCAGGATTTCTGCATCTGTATCTCTTAATTCTGCCGCAGCATGTGCATCCTTTGCCTGATTTTCTCTTTCCCAGTCAGCCTGAGTAATCTTTTTTCTGACCAGACGTTGCGATCATGTTCAAATTTTTCTAATGCTTTATCATGTCGGACCTTTTCTTCAATAAGAGCGTCACCATTACCGGAAAGCTTTTGTCCGATAATATTTCCTCCTGTGAATGCCGTTGCATTTAATACAGCACCGAGAACTGTCATTCCTATAGCTGAAGCCATGACTGTGTATTGTATATTACAAGGTATTATTTTAATTTTCACTGTATATAGGTCCCTACGGAGTATGTCTGATCCAAGTGGCTTCGGTCTAGGTACAATTCGTATGCAAAATCTTGAGCTTGAAGATCTGAGTGATGTTAAAGTTAACAATAATACTAAGATGGCTGCTAATCATAATAAGGATTACGTCCTTCGTTATAAAGACCGCGAAAAATATTTCGTTTTAGCCAATGCCGCGGCGCCACCCACGAGCATGCTGTAGAATTTTCCGAACTTAAAGACATTGATGAAACTGTAATTGACGCCACAAAGGCTTCGAATGATTCTACTCCTTTTGCTCTGACATGGGATTCGGCTAGTCAGAAATTCATGCCTTATAATGTGCCGCGTAACATCTTAGATATATTGGGTAGTGAAATTGCAGGAGGTGTTGCTGAACCACCAGGAACTCAAATGTTATTTATTTCGATAGCAATGTTAACAAGTACAAGTTGCTAGATTTTCGTAGTTGGCTTACTCCTACGAATCCATACATTGCACTTCTTGGTATACCAATTCATCTTAAAATTAGTCCTCTTAATACAATAATGAAGGCAGATAATACACTAAGAAGGTGGATAAACGAGGGGGAGAATTATTGCTCGTATACAGCTAGCGGAGTTCCAGTTAGATTATTTTGGGACACAACTTTAAAGAAACTGGGTCTTAAAAGTGTCGTGATGAGGCAGCTGTTCTCACTTTACAGACTGTAAATCAACAGATGACTGATAATATGAAAATACTTCAACATGGTACAGTTCTCATTAGATGTGTAAAGTTAGCTACGGGAGATGAATTTGACGATTTGGTTGGATATTATGCTATGAAAACAGATAACAGAACAACTTGTGATATTATTATAAGTATCGATAAAGATCGGGGAGGGGAAATGAGTATTGAATGTTTTGTTGGTGGGAATAGAATAGAGAACGACTTAGGAACTACATTTGTACGTAGAGATAAAAGAGTGAACACTTTAGATATCAGTACCATTCATCTGAAACGTCTCATTTTGTTTGAAGTAATGGTCTTTCGTCATATTTTAAGTTCAGAGGAAATTACTAAAATTTTATCTATCGGGTGAACAAGTTCGTACCGATAGGAACTTCGTGTTCAACATCAGCTAGACTCCGCGACCGCCGGACTGACAACGGGCTCCTTTATATAGGCTAGTTTGATGGTGATGACTCACACGGAATTTCCCGTACACCTTCGGAACGTGTATAAACATGCTCAGCAGGGAATTTCCCCGCTTAGTTCAGGACAATGCACTGCTGCGCCAAACCCCTGTTGCGCATGCGTGAGTTCGTATATAGGTCAGGGTTATACTTTAGTTACATGGATGGTTAATT
The DNA here is from genome assembly GCF_041260155.1 of Ptychodera flava. NCBI lineage: Eukaryota > Metazoa > Hemichordata > Enteropneusta > Ptychoderidae > Ptychodera > Ptychodera flava. The sequence continues at coordinate 13,896,015 of NC_091945.1, read as the reverse complement.
TTTCCTTCGCTTCATGTAGATAAATGAATAAAATGGGGTGTAAAATTCTTACTTCATCCCAGTTGTCCACGTTTACTCTACTATACTCCGCCTTTTGCTTATTTTTATCACAGATATTGACGAATGTCAAGATGGATTGGATGATTGCAACAGTCAACTTGAAATCTGCGTCAACCAGGATGGCGGCTTCGATTGTGCTTGTCGGGCTGGTTATACCCGTGTAAATGATACATGTACAGGTTTGTAGAATGACCAATGCTGTAACCTCGATGTCGTACGCTTCTTTAACAAAAATTTGGCGAAGCTGTGAAGACAACACAGGACAATTTTAAACACTAACACAATTCTGGGCAGTCCAGTAGCTTCATTAAGTTGTGGGCATTCCCCTGAGAAAGACCGTGTTGTTTCAAACGCTAAACGCTATAATTTGGCCAAGTGATTTACTCAGGTACATAAAATATTTGAAAAGAATCAAAGATTTTGATCAAAATCCCTACGCGACGTTATTTTTGAAATTAAATTAATGGCCAGACAAAATCAAGTTGTCAACAACAATGTTAGACATATTGTCTACATCTTGTCGTCCGACTCGTCTTTTGGTTACGATCATGGGAGTAAACCATTTATTTTACAAAAGCTATATAAAACAGTTTGGTAGCCAAATAATCATTATTTTAATTTGATCAGGGTTGTCGGAACAGCCGATGTCATCCATTGATTTTGTATGGAAGATACATGTTGAATTAAATATGTCAAAATAGCCACAATAGAACAAAAGTCGATGTTCAATATATAATAACTTTTGCCGTTACATTTCAACATACTATCTCTATAAGTAGTACAGATACAAAAGTAAGGAGTGTAAGATACCACTAACACTTCTCTCATCATCAGTTACATGTATATTCTTTTGACAAGTTGGCACTTTGTTACATAGGATCAATATTTTTATCTCTTCATATGAAGTACATGTATAAGCCCGCGACAAATGGCCTGTATTGTATCAGGTTGGCCGCCAACAAGCATACCCTTGTTGATTCGTTCAAATAGCGCTTACGTCATCACTCTTCTTCCCTGCTGTATTTCTGAGCTACAGGACTAAAGCTTCAACAAAACGTTTACATCACTCTGGCTGCGGTCCCTCATTTCTTGTACCATAACCATAGAGTTGCTGTAGCCTCGGGGACAGATATTCGCAATCTCTAACTTTTACAATCTTTTCTAATCTACCACTTGTGACGGTTCATTTTAAAGTTCGTGGTTTAAGAAAACTTTTCACAGTCTTAGTCCTACGAAAAACGAAAATTTTATTTTTTTCCATAGAGGTAACACAGGGACAGCAGCCATGTTGAATTTCGAAGATCGGTAAATTTTGAGTAATTCATTTCTCTAGCACCAGAATTTGCACGGCGACCCCGATTTTTATTGTTGATTTGGAAAGAGAATGGTTGAAAGATTCACCGAGAAAAGTTTGAGCACAAGTTTTAGTCTTTCAGTTTCGAGGCACATTTTATCTTAAACACATATAGATACCACTAATTTTTCTTATCTTGACAGACATTGACGAGTGCGCTGATTCTGCTGTCAGTCCTTGTAATCAATACGCAAACTGTACCAATACGCCGGGATCGTATCGATGTCAGTGCATAACCGGTTTTATTGGAGACGGCGTCAACTGTGACGGTGAGTAACGCAAATATTTATCCATTGCCTCTGCTATATATATCAGGGGTTTCATTAAGAGCCGGCAGCCGGCGAAATTGACCGATTACTATCACGATTTCGCCGGCTTCTCTTTTGGAAAATTTTAACTCTTTCATCGCTAAAATATTTTTACCTTCTAAAATGATACGGACAAGTATCACAAGCTGTGTAATCAAACTATTCAACGGCTCAGTTTAGAAGACGAGCGATTACTACGCTTTCAGCACGGTCCTGCGTATACTTCCTCAATAAAACTCGGAATCGTAACGGACGATTCCATTGGCTACTTGAATTGCTCATTCGTATGTGGTCAGCTTCAAGTTCGCCAATGAAAACGTGCGTACTACACCTGTCGGCCGTCATAAGCTCAATTCAAAATGTTTTGATGAACAAATGAAGACGGAAGCGATCGCCAGGTCAAGTTTTGCTGTACGATCTTCGGTTTTGAAGTGCACCGAGAAATAAGAGTAGAATAATTACGTGGATTTAAAATGTTTTCAAAGGCAATGGCCTGATTTTTCTCACGAAAAAACTTCCGGATTACAGTTCGAATTTTAGTAAGCCGACGTGCGTTGCATTGCGGTAGGCGTAAACCTGAACGTTTATAACCAGCTGGAGGTATGATATGTACCGCTTTTCGGTCTATCGACGCCAATAAGAATGCGCCCAAAGTGGTTGAAAATACGATCAGACCTCTAAATTCACTTCAAAATCGACCGTCAGCTTAAATTCAATGTGAGCTTCTGAACGTACAAATTTTCATATCCTATATCAAGGTTCTTACTTTGCATACCCATATAGTCAAATAACCTTGAGGGTCTTTGATTCTATTTGCGAAATATGGTAATCACTGTCATTTTTTATCATTCTTGATAAATAAATTATCCTTTTTACCTCTCTAGTGGTATAAAAGTTCTTCATCTACAGATTCCATACATAACATCAGGGTTCTTAATTTTAAGCATAACATAGTACATTCATGAAACATTTCTCGTTTACTGTGCTCATAGTATATTATATGAGGCTGATGAATAGTGAAAATTCTCTTATTAGTGCTGGTACAATACATATATTATGTGTGGTAGCCTCTTCCGGAAAAGACTTTTTTCTGATTGCTTTTAAAGTTTCTCTGTCTGATATTTCCATTTCTATTGTGTATTAGTTTTTTATAGTTTGTGTCCCCCCTTTTTTCTGTGTATTTTTTTGTCTATGATAAATAAATAAAATTAAAATATCAGTGTTTCATCCAGGATGGCATCAACAAGGGGGATTTTCCCCCTTTACAGCAAATTTCGGGGGATTTCACCAGTTCATGTGTTCTACTTGTAACTCTAAGGTGTGACTGGCACCATTTCATTGGGGGTGCTGGTTCCGTCTTGATAAATTAATTGGGGTGCCAACATTACAACATAGGGGGAATCCCCAATCCCCTGTCCAGATGTAGCACTGTATAATATATCTACAATATCACATTTATATCATTAGGCCCTAATGATAGTGCATTATTATAGTTTATCTCCAAAGAGCATGGAGGTTCTTAGATTCTAAGACTTCAGTTTTCTTTGTTTAAGATATCGGCAACATTATCAGATTTATGAATTATCATATTTAGGCCTAACCTCCCAGGAAAACGGCTTTTATGATATGAGCACAAATTGCCCTGGAACACTGCTGACAATTCTGCCGAAAATACTAGAAATTAAGTGACCGGCGGTGAGCTGTAAAAGTGAATTTTAGCTCATTAGAGTTTCCGGCCTTTGGCCGGGAGGGGGAACACCCCCTCCCGGACCCTCCCCCGACGACCGCTTTGTGGTCATGGCAGCTGCAAGCCGCCTACTTTATTATTCTGGCTCCCTACTTCAAAACTTAATGAAACCCCTGTTATATATATATATATATATATATATATATATATATATATATATATATATATATATATATATATATATATATATATTACAAAAACAATTTAATTTTACCAATCATAATTAACTTAACGCCGTCAGTCGACTAGTAACTTTTGATTGGTCAGAATCTTTCCGTGCACATTTGAGAAAACACGGAGCATACAAAATGAGACCGGGCGTGACTTTTAGATCTGGCCGGGTATAGATGCTTTGCCTTGTCTATCAGTAATTTGTAGCGCAATGTTCGTGTACTAATACACTAAACTTGACAATGACGTTTATGACGCTTCGAATCCGCTCTTTTGAAAGCCAAACGGGTATAGGTAATGAGAAAAAGGGTCAAAATATTCTTCAGACTCCGGACTTTGCCCAACGGACATGGTTGGTGTATAATATTGATGGTCACGACGTGGCCATATTTTGTCGACAAGGGGAGAACATTTTTTGCTTTAATGCTTTCTTCGTTAATGATTTACATATGAGCTATCTCATTTCCGTTTTATAATCACAGATGACGACGAATGCAGCAGGCCTGATACTTGTCCTGACAACTCAGAGTGCACAAATTACTTTGGCACGTACGAGTGTGATTGCAATAATGGATATGTTGGTACCAGCGACGGTGCATGCGAAAGTAATTAATCTGATTACGTATTCTGTCACACAATGTTAATATAGCATGGCACACGATTAAACGATTTATGGCCTGACCGATTATCAAAATTACGATGAACGATGGAAATGAATTCACATTCCTAGTTTGAGGTCTTATGCCGATACTTGCCTTCTCTACTATTGCCACTTTGGCCAGATACAGACAAAATTAGTGGATGGTAAATTTTAATTGGAAAGTGCGAGGAGGAAAGGGATACGTTATAATTTCTCCACGGAGATTAATAAAGTATTTTATTGTATTGTACATTTCTTCACACAGCCCGGTGCAAGGTCACTCAATATTGATCAATTTTCATCTTGTCAAAAAGTCTTATTTAAGTTTACAAAGATATTCTCCAAATGAGAAGCGGGGGGGGGGGCTACTTATTTAGTTGAACCCCAAGGCGAATTACCTGCCTCAAAAACTTCACAATTAAGGCATTTGAACATTCTTATACCATTAATTATGCTAATCACCGTACTCGTATTTTGGCATTACTTTTTACAGACAAAGACGAGTGTGAAGATGGTTCACACGACTGTGACAAAGATAATGCTGACTGCACAGACACGGAAGGGTCATACACCTGCATGTGTTGGAGCGGCTTTGCAGGAGATGGTCGAATATGCTTAGGTAAATATGGAAACGTTTTTGAGAGAGTCCAAGACTGGAAAAACCTACATGATCCACTTATTTGCGATCTTCTTTTCATGTAAATGCTCGTTTTTCTGAGTAATGTGTCTATTTTCGCAGTGTACATCCTGTTAGCATGCAAATCAAATGATTACTCATATAGTGTAATTGTTTGTCGAAATCATGCACAATAGAATTGTTTTGTTGTAATGGCATGACGAAGGAATGCATCCAAACGTAGCGTCACTCAGCCACGAGCAAAAAATGAATGCGGAGTATTAGCGAACACTTAAATGAGAATGACTATTTTCGCAGTTATTGGTCGTTGCTTCATAGCTTAACTATGGTAGCTTACTATACGACAAAATTGCAAATATGGCAATTAATGCAGACCCATACGTTCACGTATAACGAGGTAAACCTGAGTTTTTCGGTCTGCAATGAGTACAGAATAAAAAACGTTTCATTTTATTTCAGATATTGATGAGTGCAGATCAGAATTGGCTTCATGTCATGATGATGCATACTGTACAAACACGGACGGATCCTACAGCTGTACTTGTAATTCTGGATACGAAGGGAATGGCGTTGATTGTTCAGGTTGGTGACACATCCAAGAAGAATCAATATTCATTTGAATCACTTTTTGCATACACAAAGGATAATTGTTATGGCCGACTAAGCCATATCCATTTTCACGTTGTCCCCTACCGCAGCCTGTTGGAGCCGCATGACACTTTGATCTTGACCTTGAAGTTTTCGTGTGCCTCCCTTTGTATTTGGCGACGCCTCTGTCAGAGTGAATGAGTCAAACCCAAGATACGAATGGACCACGGTACAAACAAAAACACGTGCACAAACGCGCATAGAAGTACGTGTTAGTCATATGGATTTGTTTGTACCGCCATCATGTGATCTCTTGGGTTTCTTTGGTCTGTGGAACAAAGCGCGTCCTTTTTATTCCGGAATGGAACCATTATTAATCGACAAGTAAAAAGTAACTCCATAATATGTAGGCCCATGCACGAGGGATTACAACTTCACTTCGAAAAATATTGCTAACTATAATTTTTTACTATACGCAATTACGTTCTTTATGAATGCGGAGTTGCCACAAAAAGCAACTAAAATGACAAAAACGCAAAAAGGCAATCTCCCAACGTCATAGTGGTTAATACATTAAAAAGGAAGGCAACACAACGTAAATGTACTTCTTTAACATAAATTTGAAATTTCATTACGAACGTTACAAATGTAATGTTACCTGTACTATGAAGCCCTGTGAAATTATTTCTCTCAGTATTGCCAGAATTTATTTCGACATGTTCACTATGGTAATTGAGCAACGCATATAAACATTTTTGAATCACACTTCCTGCCCAAGGCTTATTGGACATGCCGCCTTTAATATTCCAGAGAGTTTACAAACGGAACATCTTTTCGTGCAATGCCACCGGCCATGTGATTGTAAAGTTTCAACTATGCAATACACGCTGTCATACATGTGTTTTCTTACAGATATCGACGAGTGTACGACTGGTAGCCACAACTGTCCCGCGGATGCGTACTGCACAAATGTGGTTGGTAGTCACCGATGTACGTGCAATGCCGGTTACCGAGGAGACGACTGCGAAGACATCGACGAGTGTGAGGAAAACTTACACAACTGCCATGCAGACGCAACGTGCACAAATAAACCTGGGTCGTTTGAATGTAATTGTCTGTCGGGCTACAATGGTAATGGGACCTCATGTACAGGTAAGCTTGATAGTATAGACAGAAAATATTAAGGGGAACTGTGGCTGTAGTTGACGTCATTATTTATAACTTATGAAGAATCGGCATTAAGTAGCTGGTCCACCTTTTTACTCTAGGCCTAAATTAGGCTGAAATCCATGTCACGCAAACGACTCTGAACAAGTAAATTCCAAGTGTACTATGATCATTTTTCTCCATTCTGAAGTAAAAATTCAGTCAGAAGAAGTTATGGAGTCGACAACACAAAAGTGACAGGATAGTGAATTAATAGTTTTTGTGAGTAACACACTTGTGACTATTTCGCTTTATGATTTGCAGATATTAATGAGTGTGAAGGTTTACACAGTTGCCATGAAAAAGCAACATGTACAAACACAAAAGGATCATACTCATGTCAATGTAATGGCGGTTACATTGATAAAGAAGGGAGCAGCCAAACGGGACGGAACTGCGAAGGTTTGCATATAATCTTTATATTTAGCATTATGCAATAGTTCTGTATTTGTCTCCACAATTGTCAAAAGTTTGCCGACCCAGTAATATTATGGGGTGGACAATGTAAATCTTATCTCCCTACAGTATGTTTTTTGCGTTTCAGTTCGGCCCGTTGCGTGTCTTTAAAGGGACATAAGGTGTAACTTGTGGCAAGTTTTTCAGTATTCGGCTTTTGTATATCAACTACCGTGTCTGACCCTAATCCATTTGTCATGCTGAAATTTGGAGTATTCTTTTTGTCAACACAGCTTGTATGTGTGTAGTGATCATTGTTTATTGTTTACAAATGAATTCTAGTCCGGACTTGAATACAATTTTCAACAATAACAGTGGAGATTATACTCATATTGGTTGTGTTGATATGCTAAATACTTGGCATTAAATTACAGTTTAGGGATTCAATCCGGACAGTCTAGGGAAACCACCAAACAAAAGTTCTGAAAAAATAGCCAAAAGATACAGCTTATGGAGCCTTAAGTTCTTCTGTATGGTACTGAGTCTTGTGTATATTATTTACGCACTTATCAGTCTATAAAGTAACTGATGTTATTTTCACGCTTCATTCACTGTAACGCGTCAGTAGCAAAAGTATCAAACCACCTTGCTAGAAAAGCGTTAGGTGTAACACGATTGGAACTAATTTTGGATAATTGGATGCTGAACTAATGTCTTTAAAATCTGCAAATATAAGCTCATCTGCTTCTCTTTTTACGTTACACACTTGTGTTTATAGGTAATTTGTAATATTGCAACATTCAGCTATAGGGCACCTACCATTTTTGAGAAATATGAAAAATATGAAGATCCAATTATCCCAAATTAGTTCCAATCGTGTTGTGTTGACATACCGCAAAAATGAAAAGTCATAAAATATTCGAACCAGTATCGAACTCTCAGCGTAAATATGATTAATGTACAAAGATACAAAAACTTATTCTAATTCTGAAGATATTGAACATTACCCAATTATTTAAAATACACCCTAATTATACACGCGTCGCTAATAGGAACGAGTCAAATCTAGGTCTATTGATTAACTTATTAAACACAAAATACCACCAGTTTCCGTTGTATTTTTGTATTAATGATTACAATATATATTTACACTCAGACACACAAACATTTTTACACACACTCACACACACATTTTAAAAAAGCCATAGCATAGTGCCATCTTAAATCACCTTAATAAGCAACCGTCTGTTCAACCACCAGACTTGGACGAGTGTTTGTACCGTGCCCATGACTGTGATCCCGATTATGGAGAATGCTTCAACATAGATGGATCCTACTATTGTAGATGCAAATTCGGATATGAAGGGGACGGACAAAACTGTGAAGGTGAGAAATCACCATATAGCGGCTTGTACTTCATGCTGCCCTTGTTGCACTGGCTCATACGCTAATTGAACACAAACTAGACGCGACAGGAATCATACAATTACTTGATGGCTATCCTTCCTATGAGTAAAATAAATTGAATTTAAGTTTGTTAAGAAACACTTCTTTCATTTCGAGTACTTGACATTGTAGAGTTTAAATTTTATAAAAAGAGGTAGATTCGCAAAGTAAAAGATGTAGGTCAGTGCAAAACTAATGTCTGTCGAACCAGTAACTTAGAAATAATTCCATTCCCGTATGCTCTCTTAATTTACATGGCCGCTTCGTATGAATTAAAAAAATCCGACAATTAAGAAGTTGAGAGAGAGAGAGAGAGAGAGAGAGAGAGAGAGAGAGAGAGAGAGAGATTCTATAACCATCTCATTCCTAATGAATTCACACCGTCGATTCAATATCGTCAACACACACATCCTGTCTGAATATACAGTGTATCATGCAGACAGTAGTTTCAAACTATTCTTCGATTGCCTCCCGCAGATAAAGATGAATGTACTCTGAAACCCTGTCCATCGGATCGTAACGAGCGTTGTGTAAACCAGCCAGGAAATTACGCATGTGAATGCAGCACTGGCTTTGCTCTTGATGAAACCTGTAAAGGTGAACTTGAATTTGAATAGCCAGCAGTATCATTTGTTTTCTGTCATCAGTACCAGCAAGTAGACGGACTGATATAAGTGTTGTTTCGAGTGTATTTATATGTTAAGCTTTCTGTCGCTATGATGATTGGGTTTACGCATCGCTTAATTGATGAGTGAATATGAATTATAACGCAACATAATTACGATGCAGAATGTGCACTGGTGGTGTTATATTAAAGTTTGTGCAAAGATGATGTTCTCATTTTCAAAACTTGAACAGAGTTCCTCCATCGTCCTCAATAATTCCTTTTTATGGGATGAATGACAGTTTCAATATTCACACAACGATTTCGCAGTTTCCTTTCATCTACAAGAGCAAATTACAGGTACGCAATGTGTCAGTTGCTTTGCGACAACATTAACGGTTTTCTTTTTGACCTTGTAGCTGCCAGCACTTTCAGTTGCACTGTCGTATTTAATGGAGGACAAGGCGCCAACGCTTGGGAATACCACGAAGATCTGAGTGATACATCAAAGCATACTTATCATAATAACAAAAAAAATATTGAAGAGGAGGTTTGTGAAATACATAGCTATGGAAATGACAACGCTCGTCAAAGAAGGTTGCCGATTAGATACCAATATACACTTATTGACTGATAATGAAGGTGGCAACATACGTTTGTTGCCCGATGGTCTGAGTCGCTCCAAAACAGTATGTTTCACGAGGCCGTAGGCCGAGTAAAACATACTGTTTTGGGCAACGCTCCGGGAAAACAAAGATATGCCGTTTCCCAAATATGGCCAGTCAGTATGTTTATAATGCTATATAATCAGAAACCAATTTTCTAGACGAAATACACCGAGAAGTTCGTCAGCTATCATCACTCGTTCAGTCGCTGACGACACTGCCATTATGCGCTCAACAATGTGCAAATTCTCAGGCGGCACTTTAAAACTTCACCATTTAACAGTTTTCCCAAAGTGTTAACTGTTTAATAGTTTCAGAAGCTGTTGATTGTAAGTTTCTCTTTGCATGTATCAGCGTCAAAATTATGCATACTACGTGACTGTAAATTAACGAATAAAAACAGAGAATTTGGACGAGATGTATTACAAAGGCTGAGGTAGCATTTGCTATCCATTTGGTGCAAGAACAGACAGGAAACCGAAACGCGCAATGCGTTTTAGAATGCATAGGCTATAGTCACAACAGTTTTAGAATTATGTCCTGCCCCAAATAAATCTAAGCCATGGTTTCGTCATGTAAGGAGAAGTGTACACAAACTTTTCCATTGATCTCTCTGCAGTTGAACGAAGTATTTGAAAGGAGCAGCATACAGGCATATTACATGGACAGCATTGTCTTAGAATTAAGGAACGAAAGCAGCCGTGTAGAGAGTTCATTCTATGTCAACGTGGACCCCGAGTCTGGTTTACTGCCCTTTAATATATCTGACACTTTCAATGGAGAAGTAGGAACCACTGGAAGATTAGGGAAACATAGTTATGTGGTTGATCCAGAGACGTTTACGTGTAGTGACCCAGGTAAAACTACATTAGCTTTAAAACATTTAGATATTACTAAACATGCGAAGAAAAATATTAAATTGTTTATATACTGAATTTGTAGCAAGAAAATAGTTTATATTTTAGTCATAAGCTTATTTTAAGACTAGCATATTACGTAATTTTACCGGTATGTCTGATATAAGATGTTCTGTATGATTTGCTCTCTGCTAATTATTCAGACATCGACAGATGCTTCGACAACAGCGACACTTGCGACACGTATGCAACCTGTGAAGATATTGGAAGCGGAGAGTATACTTGTGAGTGTCTTGAGGGATTTAAAGACGCTGGTACGGGAAACGCCTTCACTGGAGAATGTATTGGTGAGTATCGGCCCCATTAAATAACAAGTATGTTTGCTTCAAAAAGATTAGTGCGAAGAGGACACCAATCATGCCGCCTCTGCCGTGACACGTAAAGAATGTAAGCAACGAACTAACCCTAAAATGACACTGAGCATCGAAAACATTGATTTTTTTATGATATTTTTGAAGTGAAATTTACTTACGGTACTGTAGGTGACTCATAATACACAGTCGAGCGCCTGCTAGCTACAGGTGCTTGATGTCCCAGAAATTCAGCAATCCTTGTAGATACTTTAGCTCCTGCAAAAATACCAATAATTTACATGTAAAAGGTTGTACATGATACGATACTCTTTGAAATTTAAATGATGACCCGACTTATTGGACTGCGTTTATATTTTTAAAAGGATATATTTCTTAAAGCTGTACACCTATTATTTTATCCGTGTCCTTACCTAGGTCACACCTTGCAAACTTTTGTTGTTTCCATTTAACCTGAAATCGGTTGAAACAACTTCCTATCTATTTAATCGCAGCAGAAATATGCCTTTTCGATACAGTGATATATTGCCTCATTTTAGACATCTCTGCTGTAGAGCAGCGGACACTACTGTTAATATCATGATTAGCGTAAAAAGTGAAATACCTATCGATGAACGCGTCTTCGACAGTTTGGGTGCACGTGAACTTTTATTACCTCAAGGTCGCAAAAACAGTCGTCACAGTCTTTTTGAGCATTCTATAGGGTACAGTAGTAGCATTTTAACACAATTTACACGTGTGAAAGTAACCTTGATCTAAATTCTGTCACGTCTGTGTGCAGGACTTGATCAGTGCTCATGCAACGATAATTTAGGACGTGTTGTCCACCAGTACCAGTAGAAAGGATAGCCACTAACATAAACTAACACTCTTGATGCTTCAAATGCTGCTTTGAGTAAAATGTTTCTGTGAGCTCTTATAGCAGTACTAGTTGTACATTTGACTGTCAACAGATATCGATGAATGCTTGGTAGATGAGATCTGTGATGTTGAAATGATGGTGTGTGTCAATACACCTGGTTCATACAGCTGCAAGTGTCGCCCAGGGTACCATGAAATTAAAAGTGGGAACTCAATCATTTGTGAAGGTAACTTTCCTCTCCTTTCCTGATATTTTCCCCCAAATGTTCTGTTGAATTATTCTTGACTGCGTCAATTGTTTACCATCACCATAATCATCGAACGATGCACGTTAGTTGTCATGTGCTGCTTTCATGTCATAAACTTTCAGAAGGTCAGGACTGAAATAAAGATTGTATATGTGGAAAGATCACCTAGCAAGAACGAAAATAAATAAGTAAACTGTGACTTTTCATAGATAATTGAAGAACGCCTTGTCAAGTTAACTCCCAAAAGTACTTACATTATCGTCACGACATACTTTTCACTGAGTGACATTTTAGTTTTATGCTTTAATAATGAAAGCTAGCATTTAAGTTAAACCGTGCATTTCATTGATATGCCAGAGAGTACCTCTCGCAGTTAAATGGCATTTAAAAGCTCATCGCCTTCGACAGAATCACCGTGTGTCATCAGTTCTCGAACTTTCTTTTTCCAGGATCGAAAATGGCGAAAGGATCCTTTACGATATTCGACTCCTCTGAATTCACTCCGAAATACAGTGACGGTTTTGATGATCCAACGTCTTACAATTATCGACGGTTAGAGCGTGATGTTATCAATGCGGTAAGTTCTTTACGATGATGGTAAACATGCTTTACTTATGGGACCCGTAGATTCATTCGTGGTCTAGTAATACCGCCATATATCGCTCAAATAGATAGATAGACAGGTAGATAGATAGATAGATGGATAGATATTTACTTTCTGTCTACATATTGATATTGCATACATTGATACATAGATACATTGACACATAGCTAGCTAGCTAGCTAGCTAGTTAGATAGATTACATACATACATACATACATACATACATACATACATACATACATACATACATACATACATACATACATACATACAATACATAAGCTTAGTTGATTAACCTTGCGAAATTTATTATTACTGTCGCTTGCCCTTGTTGAATTAGCTTAATGTACTTTGTATACGCTAACAAGCGTCGCGCAGCGGTCAAATATATAACATATACACGCACATCTGCTGTTCTAAATACTCACAGATACACGAAACCTAACAGGTGATATGTATTGAACGAATACACTGTTATTTATCACATTGAAGATGGGATACTGTAAGTGTTGTCTTACTATATTGTTGCTCATGATTTCATTTATTACTTTTAAAAGATGGACTTTTTATACGGTCAGCATGATCAAACCAAAAATGACTATGTTCGCACCGATGTACTCAACTTCGCGAACGGCAGCGTAATAGTCAACTACGCCCTGGTGTTTAATAGCACTGCTGAGATTGATTACGATAATCTTACACTGATACTTGAAGAGGCAGTCTCAGATGATACAAAGGAGCTGAAGTTTGGAGGGAGGACACTATCTATTAAAGAAGTCAAATATGGAGGTACTGGAAACATATCCAATTATAAGTTGTTTATGAGATTTGTGTTATTTTGCATGAGCAACGATGCATAGGAGATCTTTTACTCTGTATGGGGTAACAAATCGCTCTATGTATTCTTCGATACCATTGAAGACTATTTATATAATATGTCGTATAATCACAAGCCTATAAATTTTATTCTATCATACAAGTATAAGCTTATTGATGGCGCAAATACAGCGATCTGAATGAACGATGGGTGAAGAGAACCGTGGTATATTCGAAATGTAAGAAGGTTGGCACATGCGCGAGCTCCGTCGCTGGGTGTTGTTTATTGCTTAATTATACAACAATAGAATATGCAGTAACAGAACATTGCATGAAATAATTGGCATAATTTTGTATTGATTACATGATGACTGGCGGCATCGACAGCATAAGCAATAAAACCATTAAAAACGACACTACTACTACTACTACTACTACTACTACTACTACTACTACTACTACTAAAGGTAATTTACTTGAATTCATTTATTTGAAATACAATTACAGTCATATATATTGTAGTTTACATTGGATGTTTCCTTGCACAACTTTACAGAATTTTCCTCCTGCTCCGATGATCGATATAATGATTGTCACATGAATGCAACATGCACAGATTCGACAGACGGTCAGTTCGAGTGCAAATGTTTGGACGATTTTGAAGACAGCAGCGTGGATTTTCCAGGAAGGCGATGTGAATATACCGTTGGTATGTATTCCCTCCTGAACTTTAAGAAGGCTATTTCACTGCATGAAATCCCAATGATAAGCATGGATTATTGCATGTATTTTAGGTGAATAGTGCATATACAGATGGATACAGTGGAGAATCCATTGCCTGTATTCAGCAAGCATGTATCCATGTGAATTCATATGAATTCCTGTGTATTATTCTTTAATACATACAACATATTGGTGTGAATTAATCTGTCGTATTGCATTTTGATGCAGTGTAGTAATTCTAATCATGTTAAAGACTCGGCATTTTGAGCATTGGCTGGGCAAAATGCCTAGCGACATGTATCGTTTTTTGTGTTTATGCAGTAACAAAAAAGCAATGTCTAGCATACAAATATAGGAAAATTCAAACAAACGAAAAAGAACCGAAAGGAACAAATATGAGAGATGTAATTAACAGTATACTGTCTTGGCTATCCAAGGTTCTCAGACGTTTGGCTAATCAGAGGGCTTTTCATGTTATACATGTACATATTTTTTACTAGTATACCAAAATTCGTACACTTTCTACTTAATCTTACCGAGATGGGTGAATTCAGCTCAAGACCTTTATTCAACTGAGCTATTGTTATACCACTGTCAATTATTCTCTATCGGTCTATCTGTCTGTTTTTATTCATCGATATTGTATCAATAAATGCATATTGGATGAACCTAAATTTGGTACATATGTTTTTTTTGGGAGATGCAATTGAAAGAACTCGCTCATGTTTGGTTGACGTTAGACTAAGTGTTTAATCAAAGTGTGCTCAGAGTCGATAAATACCGATTAAAGTAAATACAGTAGAAGAATTTAAATGTACAAGCAGATGAACGACAATATAATCTCAAAATCAAGCAAATATCAAACAGTTGACAAGTGTGCGAAAAAAGATGGATAATGTCATATTGAAAAGGTTATGTTTTAAATTTTGATTTAAAAACCTGATAGACTTTGGATAGACAAATTTCATAGAGACTGGGTGGCGATAATAAAATGATAATCTGGAATGTCAAGAATGACTGCGTCATATCTTATGAATCTTACTTTATTTGTCGATCATATAAATATGTGACAAATTTCAATATCAGTTAGCAATTTCATAATAATAGTGTGCTCGTTTGCATACAAAGTAAATGTTCAGAGTGAGATGGTATACATCTTGAAGGAGTCAACAAAAGATGATTAAATCTGCTATGAATATCAATGATACAACATGATATTACAGTAATGAAAGACATTTGGCAACTCATGTACTAAAAACGAACATTCACAATACGATATATAAATGCCGATAAGAAACACTTGGTACAGTCTGACCAGTTTAGATTTTCACTGAAGTTTTCAAAGTTTACATTACATTGCAAGGCAGTTTTTGTGAATGGGTTATCTCCGAAGGCAAGACAGCTGGTTCGAGAAGACCCTGCCCAAGATGTTGATAGGTCTACAAAATGACACATTAATTACAATACTAAACCTGTCAGAACTAATCTGCTGCGATTGCCATGAAGGACTCGAAAAAATATGACGAAATTTTATGATGTAATATTGTGACAGTAGCGAAAGACAGTTCATGTCAATTGAATATTGATCTGCGTATCATCCCTAACAGCATCAAATTCTGTACAAATATTGTCCAACGACTTTCATATTAAGAAAAATTTTGCAGTTACAGGGCTGCTTACACTCACAATAAAACAATTTGCATTCTTGGAAATACATTCAGAGTAAAGGAAAGTACCAATTTATATACAAGTGTAGCATAAGCTTATACTTCAAACGTATACGTGTACTTATAAGTTCTCATCTGGTAAGCCTTGATATACTCAATGAATTACTAATATTATTGCTTTATAAAGAACCAGGTCCAGCGGAAACGCCCGGTGGTCTCAATCTCACGTTGATCGGCGTGTTGGCGGGAGTCTGTTCAGCGATTTTCCTGGTAATAGTCCTCTTCATCATCGTCAAATGCAGAAAGACGAAACCAAAGAAGGATGTAGATCAGATGAACGTAGGGAGCTTTCTCAGTGCCACGTATGAAAACAGACACACAGAAAGGAAACGTTGGAGTGACGGCTTCAGTAGTTCCTTCGATGATGATGGAAATATATCAGTTGCCTCCGGAAGGAGCTTGTCGTCAGACGAGGAAAGGCGAATGGAACACATCGCCAGAGTCTTCCACCATGCACCACCTATAAATGTAAGCAGTTGTAGCGTAACTCATTGAATGTGACATAATCTGTATATTTTATAAGTTGAGGTTTTATCATCAAACACGATGTATCGCTCCATGAAGAAATAATCGACTTTCGCATTTACGTTATAACAAAACTCATCCCTTAAGGTAGGCATGTAATCTTTTGTAACTTTGTTTTCATTACTGGAAAGCTTGTGTTTATCAAGTCCATAGATTTTCAATATGCGCCTCTAATGCGACTTGAGTATACGTGAGGATTCTTGAGGTTTGAGATATATTTTAAATTTCAGCTGGTACAATTGCGCTAAACTAATACACTAGAGTTTCAAGACTACATTTGTATATGCAAGGGCGTTTGTACTTAATAGTTTGAAGTGCTATTTGAGTCATTTCCATGTAAAACGGTCCTGATAATGGACATCCCATAATTATTGATGTCACTTTGTTATTTCCTTGTATATTCTGCCACGAGTTGAAAAAGTTTGATTTGAGGGTAGACCATTAAATCCCCTTCCCGGTTTCCATAGTAAATGGAAGCAGCATTTAATAAGGCTCGTTGTTGTCTCAACCAGTGTTGTATAACCTAAGCGTGACCTAACTAGTTAGAAAAATTTGTGTCGACCTGGCTGCATTCCTGAGTAACTGTCTAGTGTATCATGACTTTTTGTCTCCATGGTCTTTCCAATTGTACTTACCAAACATGACTAATTTCCCATTTTACCTACCGAACAGAACTAATTGTTTACAAAACAGATGTGGGTAACAGCTGTGGAGATGTAAAACAAATAAATAGGCTTGATTCTTACACTTTGAGCTATAAGTGTAAGAAAATCAGTAGGTATTGGTACCTACCTTTTGAAGTTCAAAACATCAACCGTATGTCATCTTGAAGTACGGATACACATCGTGAAGGAAAACGGTGGTATATAATGCTTTTACTGTTCATAAGTAGAAGCTCCGTTTGCAAAGCATCATGAACTTTTCGAAGAAGCTGCACATCGTCTTTCGCAAAAAGTTCCAAATATTGAACAGACTTGCATATGTTGAGACTGTTTTAGTGAATCTAACTAAAACTTGGGCAGTAAAATGACGGTCACATCTGGTGCGCTTATTCAAATCAATTTAAGGCAGACCTTGTCTTATTCGACTTGAATACATGTGTCCTTCGAAGGATAAGGACAAGTGTATGAAAATCAGTGCGACAAATCCATTATTGGACATCTACAAGAGACCGCACATGATCGCCCAATACCGTTCGACGAATTTGCCCGCACGAACGACACAATCTGTCTTTTCACTGTGAAAATCATGGCCCGCACTCGTCTATGAAGTGCATGATAATGTAAAAGATTCAACAACATTTGCGGCAGTCGATTGCAGCGGATATACAGTGAGAAATTTTGGTCGTAATTAGAAAAGATATGCGTTGCGAGCGAGATCTGCCAAACCAAGTCAAAGCGGTCGTTCTAAATGCGGTGACGAGAAAGCAAACCCGAGGAAGTCGAGATGCGCCCTGCAGCTACCCTGCAGCTATCTACGAAGTTGACTGAATTGTAACAGTGTGTGTATGTGAAACTGTAATCGTCCTTGTTTTCGATGATAGCTAACGCAAGAAGAACTCACTTATCAAAGGTCATCTGGAAGTTAAATATTTACAAATCAGCGCATTACCACAATTATTCTACATCTTTTCGAGAGTGACGTCATACATATGCCAAAATATAAACTAGTGTCACCCACATATCAGCCAAATACTGAATATTGTATCTGAATGCGCCTGTAGAGCAGATCGAAAAATTGTACTTGATGAATACTAAAGTATTCAATCTACGATTTGTTGGTTGTCTGATCTTCAATATCACAGCAAAGTCCTCAGTGTTTATCTAAACGGAAAGAGTTCACTCTGCTGTCTAGTTTGCGAAAATCAAATATCGGACATGCTTATTGGCTTTCAAGTGTGGCACCAAAACTTTCACTTGAGGTTTATACTGGACAGCAACTCTCGAACAAGCATTACTAGTCAAAATAGAAGAACTCATTGATACAGAATTATGCCGTACAAACCTTAATTTAGTGTAAATGTAAGGAAAAATACAAATAAATATCAATTAGAAACAAAAACAAAACAAAAACAAAATATTCTCTGTGACATTTTGGCATAATGTGTATATATTGATAGCATTCATACCCATCCGTTACCCAAACACCGTAAAGTCAAATGTTGTCTTACACAGTTACAGTATGAGACAAATACAATACCGCACATCTCAAAGCACCGGTACACATAACCATAGACCCTCGAAAAAAACATCCCGTTTTACTCAAGGGTCTATGCATAACACAGTCAAAGTCGCGAAAGAAAGATACATGTGTATGGACATCTGGTTAAACAGTCAAGAAATGATGTCGGGTGTTTCGAAAGCTTTAGCACATCCTGCCCCACATGTGACATCCGCCATATGCCAATCTGTATGTCAAAATAGACTGTACATGATTAAAACATACAGACTGATGTTCATGATGCCATCAGTGATCATCTGCCTGAGGGACACACAATACTTGTTATAGTAAATGTAGAGACAACTTGAAGGCTTTTTCTTGTATAACCTTGATTTATAAGCTTGTAAGAGAAGTGACCACCCCCCCCCCCCCCCGCAAAATCTCGCATAAAGGATATGCTGAGATATGTATACTCCGTAGAGTGGAAAATTGCTGTCTAGGTGTGGGATATTGATTACAGTGAAATTGAAATTATCTCTTCTGTCGTACAGTCTTGTGACATTAGAGTACAATTCGAGAAAATATCCAAAGGCTAATATAGTTTTGCATAGGTACATATTCCGTTCGAACCTGCCGTGGATATTTCGATCTGCTGCCATTACTCGCAAAAGACTTACCTCCAGTAATTGTGTAAGATTATGTGATGGGTTCTTCGATTAAAGCGATGTTGTGTTCGGAACCGATTCAAAATCATCTCTACCATCGGGTAATATCTGTGCATCAAGCAAAATAACTCTTTTTGCTTCTCCACAAGCTATAGAGCATAGAATTATGGAAAAACGAATACTAACTCTCTAAAGTAATGCCATCTTTGCACAAACTTTGGCACTGAAGTGTTTGGATAGTTTTTATTTATCAAGGATATGCTTAATACTGTATTATTTTCGATTTATTCAGACTCTTGACGAAAATACTGATCTTTTGTGCATGCCATTGTCGTAGAAAAACAAATTTGTTTAGAACAAGCGTTTCAGTAAGTAATGAAATGAGATAACACTAACAGTTGATGTTTTCATAAACCAATGGTAAAAAGATTTTATTTAGAATACGCATTTCAGTAGGTAATTGAAGGAGCCAGCACATACAAAGACTACTATTTATAATGATGCGCCTTACATTACCTTTCTTTCTATTGTCTTCTCTCTCGATGATTTTCTGCGCAGTTAGTATCAAACTAACTGTGTACAACTTTAGCAACAAATTAAATAAATCGTTGGAGAGTATTACAATGCCTTAGGATTTGATATGCGCCCATTTAGCAGTTTTTCTCGAAGGGCAATGCTGTTAAACTCGTAAAACTGTATGGTGACTTAAATATACAGTTGCCCTTGCAGAATTATGAAAGAACATTAATTGCTGTTGATAAGCAACTGTTGGTGTCCACTCTGTCGTAGAATAAGGGTAAGAATGCTTTACACACAGTGAATATTGTTCACTGGTATCGTATTCAAAGCTGCAGAAAGCTTTTGTACGCAATGTGTGACAGTGTGTTTTTATCTTACGTATAAGGAGCGACAGTGTAACAGTAATAGAGACATTGTTACATGTAACAATGTACACACACACCACACACACAAGAAACATTGTTACATGTAACAATGTACACACACAGATATATATATATATATATATATATATATATATATATATATATATATATATATATATATATATATATATATATATATATATATATATATATATATGGTCTTAAATTGCTTTATGGATGTCAAAGACGATATATCTGTATGCATGTGTTGTGGGTGGCTGTGTACACATACGCTCAGCATAAGCACTGAATACCATATCTTTTATTGAATCTTCAGGTTGGAATGCGAGCAAAATTATCAAAATCGGACATCCAATCTTCACTTAGTAATTTGCAACAATCAGAACTGACATCACCGTATGCCGGACCGACGGGAACAGCGATTGGCGGCGAGGAGGAGGAGGTGAGAGAGAGAGAGAGAGAGAGAGAGAGAGAGAGAGAGAGAGAGAGAGAGAGAGAGAGAGAGAGCAAACATCAACCAACATAACTAACATACACACAAAATGTTGCTCGAGCGAAAGGACAACATACACGACAGATCAAGTGTTGCCTTAAGTTTAAACGTATTTGATTTATTTTATCTTCAATATCAAATGCATATGAAAGCTCGACTTCAATCGTTTCTTTGTTTCATTCCTTTGTCAGACTGTGTCGGTGACCGAAAGTGAGCACATTTTTAAACCGGAAATACATAATATCAACCTGCCTGAAGGTAACTACTATATACCACGCCCAAGAAGTAGAATCAGCGGTCAGTTTCAGACATCATCATCGTTTGACTCTGAAGAATTTGCAGAAGACGAAGAGGTAATCATAGCAATTAAGAGGGACATGTCTCGTGAATCGAATTAAGTTAACGTAATCAATTATTTTTATGATTTTGCAACAGCCTGCACGCCGTCTGGCTTGCATCTTCGACGTTCCATGAAGTCAACGCGAGACAAGAGCGTATACTTTAGGGAGTTGGGTCTGTTGATACTCTCAAATGACAGCAGTCATACTTGTAGGCTCCATAGTCGAACGTCACTTTAGCCACTGATTTTACACACAGCCAAGGACCTGCACGAAAGAAACTCTCGGGACAGGTATTCAGACTCTCAAATGTTAATTACTCTTTTCTGACCTGCCACGTGTGGGGACTCGGTTGTAAGCTCTTGAAGTAAGGAAAACTTACAGCATCGGTAAATGTTGGGTAAAGTTTTCTCTAGTGCCAAACTTTGCACGGTAACCCCTGATTTTTATTCGTCATTTGGTAAGATAACGGTTGAATGATTCATCGTGAAAAGCTTGGACGAAAGTTTTAGTCTTTCATTTTTGAGGCGCGTTCTACCTTCACGGGGAGGTTAAACTTTTTGTTGATTGTCGTGTACAAATTTGTACTGTAGTTGCACGGTGGAGAAATTCAAAACAAGCAAGATTTATTGTGTGCTTTCTTCCGGCAACACAATTCACTGGATTGGTAAAAATGCAATGAGGGGTAGATCTTATAGGTACATCATAGCAACATCATGTGTGATGGTGATGGTTTGGAAAGATATCTTTTCTTCAACAGATTGTATTTTTTCTATATTTCAGATGAATGGCGACAGGTGGTTACGGTTTTCGGATATCTAAACCGAATATCATCAGAACATATGCATACCTAACAATTTTCCGAAGAATTCAAAAGGCCGAATAAATAGTCGAAGTTTCTGCTTGATCAATTAAAATATTACAAGGGGTTCTCAGAACTTGCAGGAGGCCACAGATATTATGAAGAAAAAATTACCTATATCAGTAAAAAATCCAATGAACCACTTTCCTTTTTATAATCCTTGCATACCTTGTTAAAGTTCTATCAAATCACTCTGTTGCTGTAATGTAATTTTGCTTCGTTTCATATATATATATATATATATATATATATATATATATATATATATATATATATATATATATAATGGTATATACGGACAATTATGTTAACCTTATCTCGGAGTGCCCTCAAGGGCGGTATATTTGTATCGATAAGAAGCAGTACCATATTTGAAATATTCATGTTGGAACATATACATTATGACAAGACAATAAAGTAATTGGGTTGAGGTCACGCACTCAAACTTACAAAGGATATGCAATATATCGAAATGTAGTCAAAACTATTTGTGGAGTCCTTGCGCACTCCTACATTAAAATTTACGCCACGCAGCTGATTATCTTCGTCATGTGCCGAATTATATGTGGCGTCTCTCTATCAGTCACTGAGCAAATCTGCCAATTCTTGCAAAAACTAAACTTTTAACATATCATATCATATGCAATGTACTTTGTTTAGGAAATTATTTATTCACAACTGCAATTTATCGAAATGGCAACATAAATATTTTGTACATATATTACAATTGTTTCAAACTAGATACAATGGAGAATGAACTGAACAATCCTTGATAAAATCTGTAGTCTATAAAATATGCTTGTATAAATGTACATCCATATCCAGTATTTAAGTTTCATTTTGAAAGAATCTCTAAATAAGGGCTTAGCTAGTGAAGGTTGATGAGTTTATGGCCACACCATCGACAGACAGGGGAAAGAAACAAATATCAGTGAAAGAAACACAAGAAAGTCAAAACCATAGCTTGTTGAGTTTAACCTGCTTTTAAAAAAGTAATTTTGATGTTTCACCATAATGTTCTTTATTTATTAATGGTCACATATTGACAGAGTAGTAGTTAGGTTACATATATCTATGTTGTGTAATTAGTATTGTATTTTTATTTCTTCCTAACAATTATTCTACATCTAATAAAATCGCCTTTACCTTACCACAGATTAACCATTATATTTTTTGTAAAACACCTTTTTAGTTTTTTAAGGTCTAGCATCGTTGAGTATTTTGATCGGTACATTGGAATGAACTACTTAAAAATGAACATTTCTCGTAACAATTACATTAAGGTAGAATGCGCCTCGGGGACAGATATTCGAACTCTCAAACTTTTTAAATTCTTTTTTGATCTACCACTTGTGGGGGTTAGTTTTACAACTCTTGGTGTAAGTAAACATTTCACCGGCTTAGTGTTTCGAAAATCGAAAAACTTATTTTTTCTACATAGTTAACAAAGAGATGGCGGCCATTTTGAATTTAAAATATCGGTAAATCTTGAGTAATTCATTTCTCTAGTTCCAAAATTTGCACGGTGACCGCGGATTTTTATTCTCGATTTTGAAAGAGAATGATTGAAATATTCCTTGAGGAAAGTTTGAGCAAAAGTTTACGTCTTTCACTTTCGAGGCGCATACTACCTCAATATACATTTACTCAAGGTTTCTGTCTAATTCTACCATGTATACGCTTTCTCCAACGCTTAAAAGGGCAAAGACCTGATCGCTTCAGTGCAGCTTAAAAACATACTGTTACAGGTTATGACAGTTATTTACGTTTGTGAAAGTCATCATCCAGCTATGCAGTCATATAGCAAATGATTCATTTACTTCCATCATTCGATGAAGTTTCCATGTAATTTGAAAAAAAAATACGTTGGATGTATCTGGTGTTTGCAATAAAGTAACTTTTATCCAGTGCATCTATCTTTCCTGCCTCTCCAGCAGTGTTTTCTTTAAATCACTTATCGTCTATTTCAGTAGCGCATCCTGTATCCAATTCATCAATGCCATAGCAAATCATCTAATAAAGCAAGATCTCAGCCTTGGATAACGGAGAAGCCATTACAGCCTTAATACACTTACGTTGTTCAGGATGAGCAGCTAATCTTTTGAAAATTGCTCTATACCTAATAATTTCTCACAGTTCACCAGCTATTGCCAATTGACATACATTACAAGGTTGCCCCGTTCAATCGATATTCAAGCGCACATTTCTATCGGCATTTTCTTTGCTCTGTAAAAGTATCATATAGGCAGAGCCAGTACAGTAGATATATAGCTGACTTTTATACCAAATTCATCAGCATGAACAAATATGAACCCTGATGAGCTTATATATATCAACATATATGTCTCTCTTGCTAATTGTATAGGATATTTTAGAAGCGTACCAAACTAAGGATATAAATCTCAGTTAGAAAACTTAAAGTAACTTACAGCTGTATGGACAATACCCTTATCCTACCTAGCCTCATCCCGAAGATTCTCCGTAACACATGCAATTTAGCATACTATGGCCGTTGGTATTTCTGCTAGCATAACTGTTGTGCTATTACAGTCAATTAGACTGTCAAATGTTATTTAAAATAGTTATTGCTACTTCTGACAAACTTGTTGGAATAGTCATATGTAAAGAAATACAGCGCTAAGTTCAGTGTTACGGCATAGGAACAACGATCACAGGTTATACAATCAAAACTGGCAATATTGAAGTTGCCGAAGGTGTAAAAGATACATAAAGCTAGATCAAATATATATATATATATATATATATATATATATATATATATATATATATATATATATATATATATATATATATATATATATATATATATATATTATGAATCGTAGGTACGAATTGTTTCTTCTGTAATATATAACGTACATGTAGCTTGTATAATGAAATGAAGCAACGTATACTTGTTGTTGAACTTGTACAATAAACAGTTAGCAATCCATGGAGCCAGGAAAGCAGAAAGCGTCAATTCCCCACCTTCTGCAAATAAACAAACCAACCAAGCATGGTACATTAGCCGTTGATATTACGGGAAGTTACTATTGTTGTATAGTATCACCACGGAAATGGGACTGCAAATAACCTAAGTTGTTTTCGACAATATGAACTAAATTGTGTGAAGGACAATTACGATAATTTCTTTACAGTATAAACAGATTAGCATGAAAGACGCGCTAGCATTCAACATTCAAGTTAACCCTCACCTAATGTTCAGAACACGATTGGAACTAATTTGGGATAATTGAATCTTCATATTTTTCAAAGTTCTCAGAAGGTGTCCTATAGCTGAATGTTGCAATATTACAAATTACTCATATAATCAAGTGTATAACATAAAAAGAAAAGCAGATAAGCTTACATTTGCGGATTAAACCGACATTACTTGACTATTCAATTATCCCAAATTAGTTCCAATCGTGTTTTAGGTAGAATGCGCCTTGGGGACAGATATTCGGTCTCTCAAACTTTTTCAATTCCTTTCTGATCTATCACTTGTAGGGGTTCATTTTAAAGCCCTTTGAGTAAGAACAACTCTTACCGTCTTGGTGTTTCGAAATTCGAAAATTTTATTTTTCTCCACAGAGATAACACTGGGATGGCGGCCATTTTGAATTTCAATTATCGGTAATTCTTGGGTAATTTGTTTCTCTAGTATCATAATTTGCAGGGTGACCCCCCCGACTGTTATTCTTGTCTTTGAAAATGAATGGTTAAAACATTCCTTGAGGAAAATCTGAGCGAAAGTTTAAGTCTTTTACTTTGGAGACGCATACTACGTGTACTCAATTGAAAGGTAGACTAGGTTATGTTACAAAATTCATTTTGATTAAAAATTTTCAAACAGTACATATACAAATAACGATGCTGCCGCAGGCTTGCAACCATCTATGATGATGTTGAAAATAAATTACTTTCAGAAACGTTTTTATTTTCATAGAGTTCGAAAATATCATTAAATTTGCGTAAGCATTAAATAAACTGAAGTATATATTGTTTAACAACTAAAACATAATAGTCAGTACCGTACATAAGTTACATTATGGGAGTCTTACTTGTATCAGAGAATTGATGCTTCAAGTCTCTTTCATCAGTTCCAGGGTCTGTTCAGTCGTCACGCATCGTCAATGGCACATTTAGCAGTTTGAAGCTTCCGAATTGAAATAAACGTTGAAAGACATTCAGGACCTCTGGAACACGTAAAACATAATAAATCTAATCAGAAATCTAACGAGCACATTCATATCATAATCCTATGGTGAGACAATACTATATTTTGAACCACGAACGAAGTGAATATATTAAATTTATGCCTTAGTATATGCCTTATACATCGAGCGTCGGAAGCTCCACAGGATAAAATGATAACTTGCTGATGACGTAGAGGACAGCATAGTCATCATTTGAAAAGAGGTGAACGGGGACTATTTGCATCTTGACAACTTCGGGATTAAAAAGTGGTCAAATTACGCCGTTTGTTGCTGAAAATCGTTTTTTTTAAAATAATTTTCGCCTTACACGGAAATAAAGCATATAAATGAAATTTGCTAATAAAATTAATAATTTTTGGAGTGATAAAGTATGCAAGGGAGGCATGTTATAAAAACATCATAGCTCTACGTATTCTCGAGGCAGGAGACAAGGTGATCATGTGCCCCCCTGATGACGTCGGACAAATGGTCACCAGCCCTCTGACACGTAGCCCCTTGTTTGTTCTTTAATATAGTTGTACGTGTGCAAGGTTTGAACAAATGACCTTCATGCAAGTGTGATGGCTATATTGATGTGTAGTGGCCATATTTGATCCCATTGGAAAACAAATTGGAATTGATGTATGTATCATGTAACTTTGACCTTCACACTGTTTTGCGTGGCACAAAGCGGCGTTTGGGTGAATAACTATTAACTTACACGAGTAACACATTTAATTACTATATTACCATGCCCTGTACGTCGCATTTTAATTGGTCGAGCTGAACCATATGAACGACCAGAAATACGCAATGATGGTTTGTTTATGCGCCCGTGAATATGAATAATATCGTAAACATCGTAACCTTTCAGCTAAAACGTAAAATTGTAATTTGTACAAAGATCATAATCAATCACAAAATAAAATGGAACACTTGTGGGCAAGTTTAAACACTTTTTTGAAAAAATCTCCGGATTTGCAAATTTTGTACAGCGCGAGCACTACTCACTGACAAGTTCTGGGGGCCCGTTGTGGGAAATTTTCGTAAATTTTGACTGTTGTAGGGGTTTGTTGATAATACAAAGGAAATAACAGACTCCGCGCTGGCCATAAACGTTTATTTATGGGCGCGGGCTCGAGGAAAGCCAAAATTAACGGACTCGGCAAGCCTTGCCCGTTAATTTTTGGCTTTCCCCTCGCCCTTGCCCATAAATAAACGTTAATGGTCAGGGCGTCGCCCGTTATTTCTATATCAACAATCAACTTCGGTTTATAAACAATTGAAGGGCCAACCTGTTCACCACGTCACTGATTTTTTATCAGAAAAAGAAACGATGACCCTTGATAAAGTCGTCTCACGTGTGTTTCGACACATAACACAATGAGGCAAGGGTACTCGCCCTGTGACAACTTTGTCGGTTCCTAAATAAAATTTGTACCGGTGGTCACAATATTTAGTGGGACCGCTATCTTTTTGAGAGGGGTCAGCGTGTAAGGTTACTTTGCTTCGCAAGTTTATCTTATCGCACTGCCAGCGATCTGCGAATGATTTAAAGTAGTGTGGCAAAACAGCATTTTAACGGTGGTAGACGCACAGACACTGACAAGGCTCCCGTTTGTAGTTTCAACAAACGCGAATATCTTGCGCCGCGAATAGTTCGTCAGGAAAGAAAACGCGAAAAAATATCCTGCCGCATACATATACCGGTTTACAGTACATTGTAACAAGTAATGCAAACATTCAGGTAATTTGCATATCTTAAATCCACCATGTTTGAAGTAGGACGCCGAGTTCTGCGGCATCCGCCTTCTAATAAAATCATAATATAACAATTAACATGCTCCTGGTAGTTTTATCACTACCACTGGTGATTGAGTCCTGCATTGTTGTATAAGAACTCTTTCAAGAATACTAGCAAACTTTTTGAAACTCTTGGACGGCACACTTCAAAACAGTGCAATGAAAGATGATAAAACCGTGGACAGACGGGTGACAGAAAATTGCATAGACGGTGGACGCCGAAGTAAAGGGAATCAGGGATGACGAGAAATTTAGAAATAGCTTCGCCATGCCAATGTACGCGTACCGCATTTTCCGATTTTTTAAATGGGCGGTCGGGGAGAGCACTCTACCAGTCTTTTTGTTCAACGGCGCTTGCTTCTGATTAATCCTCCTTTCCGGATGCTCAAACTATACCAATAAGCCCTTTGCAAATCCACGAAGTCAATATATGACATAACGTGATACCGAGAAGCACCAGGAGAACGCACACTTATATTTGACTACGGTCCCTCTATACTAAAAGGCCACTTGGCAAGACTTAGTGCTCCAGCTCGACAGATATATCAATCTCTCGTACATGTAAATACCGACCTGCGACGGGATATTGCGAAATCATTTTAAACTGTCGCTTCCGTAAAGGAACATGTCTTGCTTGAATTCTAAACTTTAACACTGTCAGTGGCCATAGAGATTTTTAACTTTGATGCACAACTCATTATATGTCAAACGCTGGAATAAGATTTTTTATATTGCGTGCCGCATTTCTACATATTTATGTGAACAACAACGTCATATATGTCCTTGACAATTGATATCAAGAGGCAATATCCTCCCATATCTTAAATACGTTATTTTTTCAGATTCAATTTCTATATTGTAAATATATATCTTACCATGAAAAGAGAATTCATTTTTTTTTCGATTCATTTATTTTATTCATACTGAATCAAACAGGCAAGGCCAGATGGAAGGATGGCTGTAGCACAGTAAATCAATTACTAGATAAAATAAAGTTTACACAAATTCAACTGAAGAGCATCATAGCAACGAATCACAGGTGCAAAAATCGCACAAACAGAACACAGAACATGAATACAGGACTTTGCTTCAAAGCAAACGGTCCTCAGCCGCGAGTTGAAAACATTTAACCAGGTCATTATACTGTAACATTACGTTTTATTGCGCAGGCGACATGCACAGGTGAATGGTATTTTCCCCGCATATCACTGCTGATAAGCTTGCCATGCGCCGCCGCTTGTTTCCTTAACTAATGCGTCAAAATATTGCTGACTACATCACGATAACAATCTTTTTGTAAATGTTTTTAAGCACGGCCCACGACGGACGTACACTTTACAAAGTTCAAATTCCATTTTCTGGTCATTTAGAAGGTTTTGAAAATATCCGCCATTTTGATCTGGGCGATGCCGGACAAATGTTCAATTATACCACCAGTGTGAAGAGCCTACCCATAAGTTTTGAACATTTTCAGTCGGAAAATATCTCCCATGACACAAGAGTGTCTCAGAGATACGAATTGACATTCCAAACAAAAGTAAACTATGCTTGATGAAGAGATAACACTGGTATTCCATAGCATTGCTGTCTTGTCAAATCTAATCAGTCATGAGTTGCTGACCGATCGTTTCTTTGACAAGGTTGACCGGGAACCGGGGACGTTTATTTTATATTGTTGATGGTAATGTTATTTCGTGGATCATGTGATGTCAACCACTTTTATGAGTACATTCATCAATATTTGCCATTGTGTAGGTTTAGTGGGCCGCCATATGATTTATTATTGGCCTCATTTACTAGTTCACTTTAGTGCCAACAAATGATAACGCATGACAGGGTCTGCTACTCGCATGGATTTAAAATTGAAAAAGCCAAAGGTTGTGAAATTTCAAGTTTTCACTAAAGAGCTGCGAGGTAGGGGTACAGACTCACAGTTCAGAGTGTTTTATAATTTGTTCTATTGGAAATGCTATGTTTATATACTAACATCGATCTGCCTGTAACACTATTGACAACTAAAACATTACATCCAAATCGAAGTATAAAAATGAAAAAAGTCTCTTGAGGAATGCTATTCTATGTTAGATTTGCTTTCGGACGCAGATCACTGCACGTTATCGATGCGATAGAAGCTTACATTCACACTTGGTCTGTTGTAAGAGACCCATGTGATGGCTCGTCTTTTTCCTCGCTGTGTAATATCTGTTAATTCTGGGGCTATCGAATTCTGTTCAGCGTCTGCGCAGGCGCAGAGCAGGAGACTTTTTGATATGTACACAGCAAGGTCATCGATTTTACCGACGGAACACTGGTATACACCGGCCAGCAAGGGCGGGAATTTTAGGTTCATTCTCGGCCAGACAACATGTTAAATAGATTTTGCTTACGTAGATCATCATCTTGTTCCATTTCAAAATAAAAGAATTGCCAACTAGGGTATCCAATTGTCAGAGAGTAGTGACCGTTTTCGTGCAATGTCAACAATTTTCCTTCCGATTTTATCGCGCCAGTGTGGAACGCTAACTCGGACGCGCTTCTGCAAGTTTTGGACTACACACGCACGTACAGAGCGCGCGAGACATGTTTTGGCACTCGACCAATGGATCGATATCCTTGAAACCGTTCAACAGTGAACGAGCAGATACAGCTGCAGGGACGGGGGGGGGGGGGGCCTTAAACCGTTCGTGTTACGGAATGGGCGTTACCTATGGCTTTTTCAGCGTACGCGAAATTCTAATGTTCTCGATGGTAGATGTATAAGAATTTAGGTTAATTTAGCTGTATCGTAAATAAACTAAGCGTCGACGTCCTGTAAACTCTTAACATGCTCTAAATAAATTTGATCCCTTTTTATCGTTTCGCCATAATCGTGATGATGAAATAACGAAATAATGAAATGATGATGAAATAACGAAAGGTGGCCTGTTACGTAAATGGGCGTGGCTTCGATTTGGGTACGATCGTTCGATCGTAACGTAACGTAATGGTTCACAACTGTGACGGCTGTCGCATGCTTGTTCATATTTACGTCTGTGCATGAAATGTCTTTTTAAATTAGATTTCATTATCATTTGGACAGAGTCTTTTGGAATTGCGCAATGAAGATTAGCGCACGTTCAGACCCCTTAACCATCTTGACAGCGGCAAAATGTGAAGATATGAAGTTCAAAGTACACCATACTGACGCGTTGAATCTGACCGTGCCATGAAAAAAGTCAGTTTGCGAGAAACTGATTTTGTGCAAGTGTTTATAATGCTTGTTTGTTGTGAGAGGAAGCTTATGAAAAAAAACACAAAAAAAACCAAAAAAAAAACCAAAAACATTTACGCGATTTGTAATAAATATTAAACAGCCGACAGTATGCGACATTTTTCATGACTTTGTCGAAATATTTAACCTTCTGTGGACCAGAAGACAAAGTTAAATATAGACAATCGAAAGAATCAAAATGGAAGGTGCATATTAACATTTCAAGCAAAGGGGACATGACATTTTCTTTGCCCATATTCAGAACAAAAGATACAAAACTTTGCGTTATCATGGCACCCTTTGCTACATGAATACCAAGTTGACTGATAAATTAATGATAGTTGTGCTTCAATTATCCAGAAAACTTCCCGTCATACCACGCCAACCGTGTTTTTTTTGAGGCTGGCTAAAGCACAGTTTAAGAAATGTTGAATGAATTTGCTTGCGCGATTCGTCTGCCAGCGTCGATATATGAGCGCACTCGAATTTAACCGATGCCAGGCGGGAGGATTGAAGGTCAAAGCAGGAAATAATTATCTCTGTTTGCAGATTATTGAACTACTTGTCTGGGGATGCAGCCATGAGGGTTTTGGCACAACAATCTCTATCACATGGAATTGTTAGCGTACGTTTCGAGTTGAAATCCAATGGCAATACTGACTTCTAGCATTTCAACCTTCTCTTGATTCTGTGAAGCTATCAAGAATTAATCAGGTCTGCCCGCTTCCAAAATGAACCACCGGTGTCAGCTACGGTGCAAAGACCAGTTAAACAAACACCACAATGACACGCTCAGATAGTAAGTCCTGATACGTCCTGATACATAGCATTTGCATGAATTGCAACCAGGATACCAGTTTATGTGGCCTAACTGGCATGCGAAATGTAACTTGTTGTGCTGTGCTCCTTAATCCGGTACTAAATTAATGGTTTGTTGCCAATTTGCACAGTTGTGCTTTAGATCACAAGACTTTGCTTCATGCTTCAGCTGAATCCATTTGGTCGAAGTACAAAACATGCAGCATGTCGACTGTGTACAACTGTGTGTGACGTGCTCTGTTCTCTCAGCCAGAGAAAATTTGTCCCGACTCTCGGTAATCTGTCATCAATAATATTAAAAAAAACCCTAACTGATGATGTCAAGTTGACAAGCAGAAATCTGCATATGTTGATAAACAATGAGGCGTTTCCCGAGACATTGCGATTCACTCAATCTCACTGTGTTTAATTAAAGGGACTTGCAGACAAATACCGAAATTGATAACCGAAATTGATAAAAAATAGCATTTTATCTGAATGATCCTTGAAAGTAGGATGGAAATGTTAAGTTACAGATCACTTGCAATGAAATAGTTCAAAATTAAAATAATAAACAAACAAACAAATACATAAACATAAAAACAAATCAAACCATCAATAAATCACTTTAATACTCCTTTCACTACTAATAATGCTCAAAACCAGAGGGCCTGATTCTATTTCTATTTTATACCAATCCACATGGCTAAATCAATAATGAAATTCCCGCAGCGCCCAAATTAGTATTCATTTATGCAACTTGTGTTTATCAGTATTAATTGAGTATGTGTATCTGAAATAAGAAATCATTCTCAATATTCATGTGCCTCGATTCTGCACTATATAAAATTGACCAGTCGGAACGAATGATACCAAAGGACAAAACTTAAAAGGAAAATTTCAAAGCTATTACCAAAGAACATGTATGTTCGAAACTGGCGATTGAAAGAAAGGAAGGGGAAGATTGGCACTGATTTTACTTTCGCCAAATTTGTCACGATTCTCTGTCGGATCCAAGTCACAGGATTCGCTTGACCGAAAAGTTCACCCTTATCTTTGCAGGCTATCGAGTAGTTAAATTTACCCCTTGTCCTAATTTCAAAGGAGAACTCGAACAGGCAATCGCTGTTCAAAGCTCTGTCAGCTTGATCTGATTTAAACCATGGAACTTAATGATAAGCTTGGTGGAATAACATCTTCCGATGTATGTTGTCGGATACAATGAAATACCTTGCAAATGAAGTCTGCATTAGCATTGTGAACATTGTATGTTAAAATTTTCATTGGTCAAGCATAAAGCGTCCAAATAGATGATGTTATAAATGTTATAAATACCGTTACAGGAAGTATTAAAATCCTGATTGAGCTGACGCAGTGGTGCACATGTAAGCATTACACTAAAGCTATCTTTTGGTACGACGCAGTGTCATATCAATTCGATTATCCCAGCTCTGACTTGGATATATGATCAAAGCTTGTTTGGCTGAATATAGGCTGATCATATATGCTCGGTTCTTTAAAAAAGAAGTTTGTGGTGCAGAGAAAGGCCGAGACCAACGAATGCTACCAACTTCTATTTACCTTGTCGTTTCGACTTTGGCTATAGTGTGACTCAAGCAAACAGTGATAACACGCAAACAGCTGGGCTGTGTTTATCTGTGTATTAAGCACGCACTGCATGAAATCATAACGGTTTGCTTGAAGAACGGCATTTTAGTGAAATGACCAGGAACTCCAAATATGAATGATAATCGTAGTTTTGTAAACATCTTCTCTCTATTCTCTTGCTTTAAACGTCATACAAAGTATGTTATTGACTTACCGATCGCTTAAAAGAAGACACTATCAGCGCTCAGCTCCACGTGGTGTCCCAGATTTTTGTATGGGTTTACATCACTATAATCCGCCATAAATGAGAGAATCCGTTCAAAATACAATATTGCTGGTGTACGTAGTCATTGACCATGTCAAATGAATTCATGATTCTTGTCAGTTGGACTACCATGCATATACTGAAACGTGTAAGCGTTTACACTTGACTTCAGATGACGCGTAAATTCTGAAGACCTGGATAGGCGGCGGAATTATTCAATATGTGAATAGTGCTACCTATGTCCGGCTTTATCCCACCATTCTTTGCGATCTCCGGGTCACCAGTTCTGTGTTCACTGATGATTATCTGTCTGAGTCGCACGTACACCCAACACTGCCCATGGTCAAATTCGTGAACGTCCTGTGAGTCGCTGCCTTTGAAGACGTCGATAGAAACCAAGTCTGACGAAAGGAAACATTTACTACATATTCATATCCACATCCAGGATGACAAGTGTTTGCTACAATCTTCAGCTGCTTTAATAGGTACCTTGAAAACCCAATAGCGTATCGCAATGAGAAACGATATTCTTGTATCTAGTGTATTGGTATTCTTATTCTTGAATCTAAGTGTTTGTACGTCAGAAAGCAGAGAGGCGTCAGTGACGACGAACACGACAACAGTTGAGAATCAAGCTCTATTTCCTGGGAAAAGGAATTTAATAAGCGAGGAACATGTTTTCATAAAGACAGCCGAATCTGAGATTTTGCAGATTCTCGACGAAGGGGGTAAGTAGAAGTTTAATATTTACTACACGGAAACATGGGAAATATGGGCCACATGGTAAGTGTTAGGGCAAAACCCCCGATTGATCAAAATGTACATGCACTACTAATAAGAGAGAATTTGATGTCCGATTGCTACTATCAGCAGATCATTGTGGATTTGCACAGCTATATGACGTTCGGCAGTTTGAGTATGTAGGACCAAGCTCACTGAAATTCTCTCATGTTAGGGGTTGATTTCTTATATGATATATTTTTGATACAAGAATACAAACATTTGAATTAATACAATAATTCGTCTCAAACATATTGTTCTACGCTGAGTAACGTAGCTGCAGGTAACTACAACTGATATGTAGTCCCATCATCCAGGAAGAATGGCGCCTTGAACAGGCGTGTGTACAATGAACAGCCGCAGTATGGAATCATTAAAGTCTCGGATATCACATCAAATTCATATGTAACTATTTTGACGACTTCAGAGCAACAGAAATAACGTAAACTAGTTGTAAATGTCCAGAGAAGCGCTAACCAGGGATTCAAGTGTGTCAAAACGCATCCAAAGTTCAGTGACTATCAAAGTGAAAGAACAAAATTGGACAAACAGTGTTAGTCGATCGTTATAAACAGCATGTCAGAATGTCTTTGGATTATGCAAAATTCGTATTCTTCGTGAAAATGAAATTGTACCATTTGGAGAGACAACTTAAGGTATATGTTTTACATTTTATTGAAGGACTCTTTGCCTTGCAATTCAAATTCAAGGGTGTGATTATCCGGTTAAATATTATCACACATCGCAAAGATGGAGGAAAATGCGTCCTGATGGAGACCTTTGTACTCATATACGCATCGGTGACCAGTGTTGCCGCCAGGACGCGCCCTTACGACAATGTCCCAAAACGGAACCCGTTGTCCCGCACTCTTGGGTACTGCAGGTCACCTCGGGCGCTCGTGCGCCGACTGTGATGGGTGTAGTCTACAAGTCATATCTGTTACTGACGATGATCTTTGTTTTGCATAATTATTGTGAGGCTTACACAACGTACTTTCGGAGCTAGCTCTACGATTAAAAGTAATTAAAACGTTGCACTTGATATCATAATTTGCTTGACTGTAGTCCGTCTGAGCTCTGATTTGCGGCAGATATGGTATTCTGCTTCAATTGCCTGAAATTCAAGCATAGCGACGCGGTCCCGGTAGCTTGAATTTTGTTCAGTGAAACTAATGTGTTACGAAATAATGCAAAATTTGATTGACAACTGCTTGTTGTCCCCAAAATGTACAAAATGTCCCCCAAAATAAATGGTAGTGGGACACAGTGTCCCCTGATCTAAAATTCCTGGCAGCAACACTGCCGGTGACATTCCATCATGTGCAATGTTTTCTAGGTCAATAGTCTGCTTTTTAGATGGGTGAACTTTGAAATTAGGTGCGGCTCTTGTTGCACTGGTCTAAAGGACTGGTCAATTTATTCGGCCCTGGGGGGGGAAGGAGTGGATTCGGGGGAGGGAGGTTCAAGCTGTTTTGACTTTGGTGGTGGGCAAGGGGTCACAATGTTTTCGAAATGCCCTGGGGGATCCGTGTGTTTTTGAATTTCGACACGGCTCATACTTGTCTAAAATGCATCTTATCAGTCACGAACTTCATCATTCAGTTGCATTTTTCGGCGCGCTCTACGGGCGCATGACTATAATATCAGGCATATATATCAGAGATATATGCATGTCTCATATTTTTCGGCGCGCCCTTCTGGAGCGGTATTTTAATATATCAGAGATATATGTCAGAGATATCGAGATGTTTGCAAATTGAAAGTCTGTTTTGCAAAGTGTACTAATCATTATGGAATCTGCAGTCCATATGAAAAGCATGAGACTATGAGACTTCAGTATAAGAAAGCAACATGCACTAATATTTCACAATATATTTGATACAGTGACATATTTTAGAATGAAAAAAGTCAAGATATTTTTTGTTCTCATTGATGGGACTGTTTTCCTTTATGTCTCAGGTTTACTGTAAAAAGGTGCTTTTTTCACGACTAAGAGACAAAGTGTTTCTCTTTGTCTTTGACAAAAGGTAGTCTTTGTCATTATCAGCTGTACTTTTAAGGTTTTAATGTTAAAAGGAAAGGTCCTGTCAGACACTGCGCACATTAGATTTGGCTACAACTTATGTAAAAGCTCTCTATGGCTTCTCAGGATGTAATTGGATGGCTAAACACCCATCAAAATTTTTGAATTACTGCGTTTATCTCTTTAATATTAATGATTGACATACATTCATGTTAAACCGTTCAGGGCATCTGGCCATGCATAGAAAGTGTGGAATACAGCTCGATCAAAGTACTGTATTCAAACTTTAAAATTGACACTTTGAAATTCCTATGTCATGCTGAGGTCGGCAGAAAAGTAATCCAACGGAGGACAGCTATATATGCGCCCGTTACCGTTTTTCTAGCTATATTTTTTGGAATGCACTGCTTTTTAGCTTGTACCTCACATAATAATGACTCGATATTTTTGTTTCCTTTTCTGCTCTCTTTTGTTAGGAGTGATTTCCATTAAATCTGTAGGTAATTATTAAATGCATGATTGTTGTCATATCAGAATTATTTTAGCATATTTGACTGTGATACATCCATATAAGATAATTCTCAGTCCGCCGAATGAATACCATTGCTTGCTTATAAATAGGAGAAAGTGATAAAAACGCTAACAATTTATTTAAAGAATTTTTATAATCGTTTGCGCATTTTTGAAAAAGGAGGTCATTTATCAGGCTAACACAACTTATTGTAATTTTCTGTATTTCCGAAGTCCTAACCCTTGAGTGATGCAGATTTTCCCATCAAAATTTTAGTGCAACATTTTACGAAATTTCATGAATTTTTCTGCAATTTGTTTGCTAATTTTAGATCAAATGGAAATCACATTACCTTTGCTACAGTTCTTATCAAAATTTTGGCAAAAGTATGAATAAATTTGACTGACATATATTCTGTAAAGACGACAAAAATTGTCTTTGGCTCTCAAAGGGTTAATAATTTTTGATTTCACCAAAACAACATTGAGATAAACTGCGAATGTTTGCGCAAAATTACAACGCAATAAAAAGGGAGAATTATTGCACATGCTACAAAAATATTCCTCTAAAGTAAATTAACATATTACCAGCAGGGAAAACTCTAGCCTAGGCCACCACGGGTTAAATGATACGACCTAAGGCGAATGGGCCTGCGGGCCTGGAAGGAGACATAAAGATGCACGGGAATTTTTCGCTCATTTTATTTCTGGTTATTAGGAAGCTGACAAGTCTAAATCCAATACAAATTAAACGTCCAAATGGATTATGTAGCAATCTCTTGATATCACATTGTGGGAAGAGGTTAGCTCCATTAATCTGATTATGCAATGATATCGAATGATTTCATAGTCGTTGAAACTGAAAACTGTCTATTAGAGTAACAAGAGGATTAATTACAAACGGATTTCAATTCCTTCTGTCCTAGATCCAGGGATATGTGCGTTGACAAATAACATTATTTGACTGGCTATGGAAATCTCTTTAATGGGAATTTAAAAATGTTTTACAATAGTCCGTGGGCTAGAGGGGGTCTACGTGCACCCCCCACAGGATAACAAACCTATATTTTTCAGAACCCTTGGGATCCCTAGAATACGAAATGGAATTTTAACAGAAAAAATATAGGGACGCAATAGCTGTTATGGTCATGTTTTGAAGGGTACCGCAAAATCACGATTTTCCAAGCCAAATGCATTTTCGTCAAATCTGTCTTCTTGTAAGTCATGTGCTGAGCTCATTTTTTAACATAACCTCACTTGTTTGGTATCATTAGAAGGGAATTTATTTCATTTTAAGATGACATATTGCATTATGCAAAATCTCCTACAGTTTTTGTCAAATATAACAAAAACTTACCCCTTACCCCAAAATTTAACATTACAAATTACAGAAAATCTCAAATTCTACCAATTTTTTAGCTAGG
The DNA here is from genome assembly GCF_041260155.1 of Ptychodera flava. Taxonomy (NCBI): domain Eukaryota; kingdom Metazoa; phylum Hemichordata; class Enteropneusta; family Ptychoderidae; genus Ptychodera; species Ptychodera flava. The sequence continues at coordinate 13,857,378 of NC_091945.1, read as the reverse complement.
CATAATAAAAAATGCAATGCTTTGTCTGAAATCTGTTTTATTTGATACAGGGACATGTCAGAATTATGAAATAGACTTTTAACAGAAAAAATATTGGGAGTATACAGCTGTAACAGTCATATTTTGAAGGGTACCGCAAAATAATAGTGTTGCAGATTTGCATGCATTTTTGTTAAAACTGTCTTCCTATAAGTTATCTGCTGAGCTTGTTTTTGAATATAACCTGGCTTCTTAGGTACTTTTAGAAAGATAATTTACTAATCTTTAATATGACATATTGTAACATGCAATATCTTCTATACTTTTCATGATATATAACCAAAACTTACCCCATACCCCAAAGTTTACATTAAAAATTTCAGTCATAGCTAAAACCAAATTCTACCATTTTTTTAGCTTGACACAAACAATCTGGCCGTTTTTGCTATTAAATCTATTTTATTTGTTACAGGGACATGTCAGAATTATGAAATAGACTTTTAACAGAAAAAATATTGGGAATCTACATCTGTAACAGTCATATTTTGAAGGGTACCGCAAAATAATAGTGTTGCAGATTTGCATGCATTTTTGTTAAAACTGTCTTCCTATAAGTTATCTGCTGAGCTTGTTTTTGAATATAACCAAGCTTGTTATGTATCATCATAAAGATAATTTACTAATCTTTAATATGACATATTGTAACATGCAATATCTTCTATACTTTTCATGATATATAATCAAAACTTACCCCATACCCCAAAGTTTACACTGAAAATTTCAGTCATAGCTAAAACCAAATTCTACCATTTTTTTACCTAGACATATAAAATCTGGCCGTTTTTGCTATTAAATCTATTTCATTTGGTACAGGAACATGTAAGAAATATGAAATAGACTTTAAACAGAAAGAATATTGGGATTCTATGGCTGTAACAGGCATATTCTGTGGAGTACTGCAAAATCACAGCAGTGCAAACTCATATGTGTTTTGTTAACTTTGTCCCATTGTAGGTCATCTGCTGCGCTTATTTTATCACATAACCATGTTTATTTGGTACCATTGAAAAGCTAATTTACTACTTTTTAAAATGACATATTGTTATATGCCATATCTTATATAGTTTTCATGACATATGACGAAAACTTACCCCATACCACAAAGTTTATATCGAAAATTACTTTCGTAGCTATCGTCAAATTCTACCAATTTTCTAGCTAGACATAACAAATAAGGCAATGCTTTATATGAAATATTTTTATTTGGTATGGGGGAATGTCAGAAATATGAAATAGACTTTTAACAGAAAATACATTGGGACTCTAGAGCTGTAACAGTCATATTTTGAAGGGTCTCGCAAAATCACAATATTGCCAACTCGCTTGCTTTTTTGTTAAATGTGTCTTCTTAAAAGTCATCTGCTGAGCTTGATTTTTGACATAACCTGGCTTGTTAGGTATCAATAGAAAGGTAATTTACTAGTCTTTAAAATGACATATTGTAATATGCAATGTCTTGTTTAGGTTTCATGAAATAGGACCAAAGCTTACCCCATACCCCAAGGTTTACACAGCAAATTATTGCAAATCTGAAACTCTACCATTTTTTACAATTTATTAACTTTGAATACCAAAGGCAATGCTTGTATGCAATCTATGAAATATGTGTTTTTGTTTAAAAAGTATGTTAAAAATATGAAATTAACTTTTAACAGGAACATAATATGATTTTGTAGCCTTTTGGATCATATTTGGAAGGGTACCCAGGTATCAGGGCAAATTTGCCGAAACACATACATTTGCAATATATGGGTTCCCCCTCCAAAAATGATCCAAATGGCTACTAAATTGTACCATCTTCCCGTTAAAAGTTAATTTTATACTTGTGACATACTTTTGTAACAAATAAATCAGATTTTAAACAAGAATTGCCTTTTGTATTATGTGCAGCAAAAAATGGTAGAATTTAAGATAAGCTGTAATTTGCGATTTGAACTTTTTGGGTATGGGGTAAAGTTTGACCATATTCCAGGAAAACTATGAATGACATTGTATATTACAATATGTCATCTTAAAGAAGAATACATTTTCCTACTGATGATACCTTACAAGCCAGGTTGTGTCACAAAATAAGTTCAGCAGATGACTTACAAGAAGAAGAATTTAACAAAAAGGTGCCAGTTTGCGGTACTGCGATTTTGCATTTCCCTTCAAAATATGGCTGTTACAACTATACAGTCCAAATATTTTTTTCTGTTAAAAGTCATTTCACACTTCTGACATGACCCAGTACCATATACGACAGATTTAATACCGAAACAGAGCTATTTTATCATGTCTAGCTAAAAATTCACAGAATTTGATCATGTTATCTATGACAGTACTTTCAATATAAACCTTGGGGTATGGGGTACGTTTTGGTCAATTTCCATGAAAAGTATACAAGATATTGCCTGTTACAATATGTCATTGTAAAGACTATTTTATTACCTTTTCAATGATACTAAACAAACCCGGTTATAATCAATAACAAGCTCATTAGACGACTTATAAGATGACAGATTTAACAAAAACGCATGCAAATCAGGAATACTGATATTTTGCTGTACCCTTCAAAATATAGCTGTTACAGCTATAGAATCCCAATATTTTTTCTGTTTAAAGTTCATTTCATATTTCTGATATGGCGAAGTACAAAATAAAACAGATTTCATACAGAAAATTGCCTAATTTTTTATGTCTGCGTAAAAAAATTGCTTGAATTTGACATTAGCTATGACAGTAGTTTTCGATGTAAATTTTGGGGTATGGGGTAAGTTTTGGTCATATTTGATAAAAATCTGTACAAGATATTGCATGTTACAATATGTCTTTTTAAAGACTAGTAAATAATCTTACTAATGATACCTAACAAGCCAGGTTATATTCAAAAACAAGCTCAGCAGATGACTTAAAAGACGATAGATTCAACAAAAATGCACGCAGGTCTGGAATACTGAGATTTTGCTGTACCCTTCAAAATCTGACTGTTACAACTACAGAATTCCAATCTTTTTTCTGTTAAAAGTCTATTTTATATTTTTGACATGACCCGTTACCGAATGAAATAGATTTAATACAAATAAATGCCGGACTTTATATGCCTAGGTAAAGAAAACGGTAGAATTTGATTTTAGCTATGACTGAAATTTTCAATGTAAACTTTGGGGTATGGGGTAAGTTTTGGTTATATATCATGAAAAGTATAGAAGATATTGCATGTTACAATATGTCATTCTAACGATTGTTATCCTGTGGGGGGTGCACGTAGACCCCCTCTAGCCCACGGACTACAATAATTTCATTCATTTCCCGGTTAACAGCAACTTCTACAGCAACAACAATACCATCGACAAGTGATTACACAACAGATAATGAAATACCTTCAACAAACAGCGTTGGCGAACAACCTGAAACACCTGACACCGGAACCTCTTCTGCTGTATCAAGTGAAGGCTCCTCTGCAGAACCAACAGACGTGAGCCCTACAAGTGATGAAAGCAATACAGGAGAAATAACTACAGAGGGTATGTAAATAGAGAATTGCAGAGAGTATGAGCGCCAAGTTTTGCTATTAAACAGTTTGTCCGTTAGTCATTTTCGCAAATATTGCAATATGATCTGTAGTCTTATCTTTGTCTAGCATTTTGTCAAACAATCATCCACATATCATCGGCAATTGTAATATTACACAAAATTTTCGCAAGGTCAAGCATTTAATAACGCTATACAATTGATGACAAGCACTTCCTAACGTGTTTGATGAAGGAGTGGTGAGTTTAATGAGTGTGATTGTTCAACTACATAAAATGATTTTGCAGTCGTTGAAAGTAAACGTTTAAGATATGAGATAGAAAAGGATACTTTTCAAACATTAAAATATAAGAGAAAGAGGTTACGGAATTTGGGCCCTTTGTCCCCTAGAACTATGGAGATATGATGAAACAGATAACAACAATGGCGTGGTTCAAAATTGCCGTATTAAAGAAAGTAACAGAAAGTAAGAGCTGATTTGCGTTTGCTTCCAACTTTATCTTTCCAACAGTTAGCCTCTTATTCCTGTTTATGTATGCCGATTTGCGGAAAAAATATGTTGTATTTTGTTTATGTCGCATTTTATAAAATTATGATGGATTATGGGGGCCCGTTCTGGTCAAAATTATGTTTTATTAATTTTAGTATGTTAGAATTAATTTTATGTCGACTGGAATTAATTTACTAGCACCTCGAATTAATTGTATGTTTCTTTTAATTAATTTTTATATGCTTTAATTAATTTTGTGTAGTCATGCCGAATTAATTTTATGTGTTCCAATTAATTATTTCTGCTTATCTTTGCTGTAATTAATTTTATGTAGTCTAGAATTAATTTTGCTAACATTTCAAATTATTTATATGTTTTTATGTGCCGGAATTAATTTTATGTAGTCTAGATTTAATATATTAATTCCTTCAATTGATTTTGGGTTCAAAATGTTTTTACGTGCTGCAATTAATTTAATGTGTGCTGGAATTCATTTCATGAGGGGAACGCTCCATTAACTTGGACGTACCCGAGTAACCCGAGTTGGTTATCAGAGGATTAATCTCAATGTCAACATATGCGAACAGATTATCTTTTAGTGTAAACAAAACATTAGCACTGCCGGAACTACTTTTAGCATGGCCAATGCCAGTCGGCGCCTGACTTGATGATGGCCCCCCCCTGTCCGGCACTCAGGATTTCCAACCAGCGTTAAAAGTGCCGTCCAGCACTTGCTGTTACTTTGAGATCATCATTTAGTTCATAAAATTGCATGAAGAGTGTACTATAGAATCCCTTTCAAATCAAATGCTGTTTAAACAATACTAGCAGTTAATTAACGTACGCTGATTTTGCATACGAAAAGCTATTTTTGTATGAATGTTTATACCCCTATAAGTATAAAAGAAAGTACGGTAGCGAAAATTAGCACAACAAAACAGGACTTCAGCACAACAAAACAGGACTTTTACTAAAACATACTCTTTCAATTTCAGTTCAGACTCACATTGCGGAAAGGTGCATGCAATGCAATGAAAGTCACGAGCAAACTTTGGTGTCAACGGATCCAGTCTTTGAATTATCAATGAACACTCACTTACTTTTCTGGTCAAAAGCCAAAGGCTACTTGTCCATCGCAACAAGCCTCTCTGTTTGAATCCGCGTGTTCATTTTTAGCCGGATGCCGGCCAAATTGACTGGCTACTTCCGTATTTTGGCCGGCTACTTTTCAGCAATGTTTCGCTCTCTAGCCCCGAAATTCTGATTTTGATAATAATATTTTGATATTTGTTGTCTTGCAAGCCGGAGATAACATTTCAGAAGTGCCTATGTGGCTATATGTAATCTAGCAATTTACGCGGTGAACTTGTTGCTATCTAGTATCAGCCTGTAGTACCGCGATCTGCGAACGTGTACTGTACTGGGAATCGCTCTCGAGGTCATCCTTGCTTTCCCGACTACAGCCCGAATTATTCCGACGTTCACATCTGGTGCAGCTTACCATTGGACTGACGTTACGCCCACCAATAGCCGGCCATTTCCGAATAAAGCCGACGTTTGTTTCTCTCAAACGTGAAAGAGAAGAAAGTCTCAAACGCGCAAGAGAAAGTCGACGCTCCAGAGCTTTTGTTTTCTGCGTAAGAGTTGGGCCTTGTCTGATGGGTAGGTTTTTGATCAAATGTAAAGCAACCAAAAGTTACTGAGTCTCATTTTTCATACTTTTGAAACGCCACGTCAATCCATCCATAGTCGATCATAGATCTACATCGCGTTTTGTGGAGGGGCCGTGGTTTAAGCGGAAGGGAAAGTCTACGCGGGAGTCTACGCTTGAAAACGTTGATTTTCTGCGTAAGAGTAGGACTTTGTCTGTTGGTTTTGGGAGGTTTTAGATCAAATCTAAATAAACAAACAATTACTTGGTCTCATTTTTCGTACTTTTGAAACGCTAAGTCGATCACAGTGTCAAATTTCACGTCGACCACAGTCCCTCTATCCACCGGTCTGGAAACGCCTATTGTAAAAGGTGTCAATCACCTGGACCGCACAGCCAAACCGCGATACGAGGGGCAGTCACGTGATAATGCGTAGCTTGGGTTTGTCCTGCATGCCACAGTCCCCGATTGTGTGTACGCTTTTCTCGAATTTTCGCTGTTTTTGGCTCTATTAAGTGTTCTCTGCGTCTATCTACGACACGAAGACAGAAATCATCATATCTTGAAACCGGTGTTTGTTTTTCGTGATCCTTCTCCCATCGTAAATGATGATAGTGTGCGATAATTTCTGGGGTTGATCGCTGCGAGTGTGTTGACGCAGCACAAGCAACGGCTGGAATCAAACCGGAAAATTTGTCGTCGCTTTCTCTTGCAATGCTAGTATTCAGTGCCTCCAAATATGATAAAATATGTTTTCTGTGTAATATTCTGTGAAATCATGTCTGTTAACTGAGCAGAATAGGAAAGACAACTGCAGAAATGCATGGATAGAGGGACTGTGGGTCGACCGATATTGCATTGTGTGTAAGCTTACTGTGTCACAATCGACTAATCGACTGCAGGTGTGTTGTACACATACGGTGTCGTACAGGTTGACGTTGGGTGTCGTCAATTTGGAATTTTATCAAACATGAACACTGGAATTTAGCTCTCTTTTTCAATTATATTCAACATCACCAAAAATCAATGGTAAGCTCGCGAATTCGTTTTATTGTGAAATTAATACCGTGAATTAAATCACTGAAAATTGTGCCGTCCGCCGACCGGCCTCGTTGACTGCCTCTACTATTTCTCCTTTCTTATAATATGTACGAGTGGCCATACTGTACAGACGGATCCGGCTAGCAATTCATTGACTTAAATTCGCTCTATACGAGATGTAATGTCACAGGATACGCGCAGCTCTTGGAGACCTTACTCACTCGTTACGTTGTTTGCAAGTGCAAGAAAAATCTCGTGGAAAGAACGTTCCATGATTTGCATATATGATCAATGCGTGTTACTGAAGTGAAGCGTCCGAAAATAGGAAACAAATGAAAATGAACGAAGAACGATATTTTGTTTCACCATATTTCTAAAACTTAGTTTAGAGCCTAAATTAAAGAATAAACTAGATTACTTGCATTGAAAAGGGCAGTTCACTTTTTCCTGTCAACATAGTTCCATGTGCAAGCATATGTGTGTGCCCGTGGTATTGAGTGAGTCGTTACAGCCCTGACGTTCCTATCATAGCACCAGCTCGATAAGATAATCGCAACAATGGAAAATTAACACCTTGGGGATTAAAAGTCTTCTGTTTGTCACCCGAGTTGGCAGGCAGCAACTCGGGTTTCAGGTACCATCAAAGTTAATGGAGCCTTCCCCTAATGAATTTTGTGTTCGGTCGAAGTAATTTTGTGTGTTCACTCGAATTAATTATGGCCCCCATAATGGATATCATCAGTTTTACTATTGTGCAAAATGTGAGCATTGTAAATATATATCAGCATGCGCTCGGTCATGAAGTGCCTTAAGAAGTTCAATTTACCATTTGTGATGATAATTTGATTCATTGCTCTGTTCACAGCAACTTCTGCATCACCAACAACAGCATCGACAGGTGATTACACAACAAATTATGACGTACCTTCCTCATCTACCGACGAGGAATCGCCTACAACAACTGACACTGGAACTTCTTCTGCTCTACCAAGCGGAGGCCCCTCTGCAGAACCAACTGATTCGAGCCCGACAAGTGATGAAAGTAGTGCAGGAGAAATGACCACAGAGGGTATGTAAATAGACAGTATCAGCTCCACGATTTGCTATTAAACAGTTTGCCTGTTAGTCCCTTTCGCTAATATTGCAAAATGATCTGTGGGCTTATGTTTGTCTTGCATTTTGTCAAACAATCATCCACATAGAACATTCAATTACAATATTTTACAAAATTTTAGAAATTTCGACGATTGAATAATGCTATCATAGACGAGGTAGTGGTGCAAGCAGTTCATAATGTGTTTGATGAAGGAGATTTTATAATGCGTCTGATAGACACTTATATAAAAATTTTATATAATAATTGAAAGTGAACGTTAAGATTTTAGAGTAAGAAAAGGACACTTTCAAAACATTCCAAATATAAGAGAAAGAGTTTTCGAAACTTGGACCCTTTGTGTATTAAAACTATGCAGACGTTAATAAACAAATAACAGCAATTGTCTGGTTCTGAATTGCCTTAATAAGAGCAAAGGAACAACTTTCCACGATAATTTGATTCATTACTCTGTTCACAGCAACTTTTACATCATCAATAATACCATCGACAAGTGATTACACAACAAATTATGAAGTACCATCATCAACTACCGATGGGGAACAACCTGTAACAACTGACACTGGAACCTCTTCTGCTCAACCAAGCGAGGGCTCCTCTGGAGAACCAACTGATGCGAGCCCGACAAGTGATGAAAGCAGTACAGGAGAAATAAGTACAGAAGGTATGTCAATATTTGGTTGCAGAAAGTAACAGCTGATTTGCGTTTGCTTCCAACTTTAACTTTTGAACAGTTAGCCTCTTATTCCTGTTTATGTTTGCCAAATGTGCGGAAAAATATGTTATCCTTTCTTTATGTCATATTTTATAATATCTTGATGGATAAGATCAATTTTACTATTGTCATGACGGAGATTTTATAATGAGTCAGATAGTCAATCACTGAAAAGATTCTACAATCGTTGAAAGTAAACGTTAAGATTTTAGAGTAAGAAAAGGATACTTTCAAAACATTGAAGTACAAGAGAGAGAGACTACTGAAATTAGACCCTTTAATCTTTAAAACTATGCAGTTACAAATTCACAAATAACATCCATCGCCTGGTTCTGAGTTGCCTTAATAAGAACAACGAAACAACTTTCCACGATAATTTCATTCATTACTCTATTCACAGCAACTTTTACATCACCAACAATACCATCGACAAGTGATTACACAACAGATTATGAAGGACCTTCATCATCTACCGATGGGGAACAACCTGGAACAACTGACACTGGAACCTCTTCTGCTTAACCAAGCGAGGGCTCCTCTGCAGAACCAACTGATGCGAGCCCGACAAGTGATGAAAGCAGTACAGGAGAAATAAGTACAGAAGGTATGTCAATATGTGGTTGCAGAAAGTAAAAGCTGTTTGCGTTTGCGTCCATATTTTACTTTTCAACAGTTAGCCTCTTATTCCTGTTTATGCATGCCAAATGTGCGGAAAAGTATGTTGTCCTTTGTTTATGTCGTATTTTAGAAAAGCTTGATTGATATGATCAATTTTAATATTCTGGAAAATTTGAGCATTGTAAATATATATCAGCATGTGCTTGGTCATAAAGTGCCTTAGGAAGTTGACTTTAGCAAATGTTATGTTAATTTGATTCATTGTTCTGTTCACAGCAACGTTTACATCACCAACAATACCATCGACAAGTGATTACACAACAAGTTATGAAGGACCTTCATCATCTACCGATGGGAACAACCTGGAACAACTGACACTGGAACCTCTTCTGCTCAACCAAGCGAGGGCTCCTCTGCAGAACCAACTGATGTGAGCCCGACAAGTGGTGAAAGCAGTACAGGAGAAATTAGTACAGAAGGTATCACAATATGGGTTGCAGAAAGTAACAGCTGATTTGTGTTTGCTTCCAACTTTAACTTTTGAACTGTTAGCCTCTTCTTCCTCTTTATGCATGCCAAAATTGCGGAAAATATGTTATCCTTTCTTTATGTCATTGATGGATAAGATCAATTTTACTATTGCTATGATGGAGATTTTATAATGAGTCAGATAGTCAATCACTAAAAAGATTCTACAATCGTTGAAAGTAAACGTTAAGATTTTACAGTAAAAACAGGATGCTTTGAAAACATTGAAATACAAAAGAGAGAGACTACTGAAATTAGACCCTTTAATCTTTAAAACTATGCAGTTACAAATTCATAAATAACATCCATCACCTGGTTCTGAGTTGCCTTAATAAGAACAACGAAACAACTTTCCACGATAATTTCATTCATTACTGTATTCACAGCAACTTTTACATCACCAACAATACCATCGACAAGCGATTACACAACAAATTATGAAGTACCTTCATCATCTACCGATGGGGAACAACCAGCAACAACTGACACTGGAACCTCTTCTGCTCACCAAGTGAGGGCTCCTCTGCAGAACCAACTAATGCGAGCCCGACAAGTGATGAAAGCAGTACAAGAGAAATAACTACAGAGGGTACGTAGAATGGAGTTAAAGATGGTATCACCCAACGTTTTGCTATTAAACAGTTTGCCTGTTAGTTCTTTTCGCTAATATTACAAAAGGAACTTTGGGTCAATTTTGGTCTTGCATTTTGTGGAACAATCATGCATAGAGAACAGCAGGCAATTGCAATATTCCACAAATTTTAGGAAGGTCGAGGATTCAATAATGCTATATCATTGGCGAGGCGGTGGAGCAAGCAGTTCATAAATTGTTTGATGACGGAGAATTGATAATGAGTCTGATTGTAAATTACGTAAAAAGATTTTACAATCGTTGAAAGTGAACGTTAAGATTATAAAGTAAAAAAAGGACACTTTCAAACATACAAATACAAAGAGCTACTGAAATTAGACCCTTTGTCTTTTAAACCTATGCAGTTATAAATTCACAAATAACAGTAGTTACCTGCTTCTCAATTGCCTTTATAAGAGCAACGGAACAAGTTTCGACAATACTTTTGATTTATTACTCCGTTCACAGCAACTTTTACATCACCAACAATACCATCGACAAGCGATTACACAACAGATTATGAAGAACCTTCATCATCTACCGATAGGGAACAACCTGGAACAACTGACACTGGAACCTCTTCTGCTTTTCCAAGCGAGGGCTCCTCTGCAGAACCAACTGATGCGAGCCCGACAAGTGCTGAAAGCAGTACAGCAGAAATAACTACAGAGGGTATGTAAATAGAGAGTTGCAGAGAGTAACAGCTCCAAGTTTTGCGATAAACAGTATGCCTGTTAGTCGTTCGCTAAGTTTGCTAAATTATCTCTGGTCCAATTTTTGTCTTGCATTTTGTAAAAAAATCATGTACATAGAAGAGGCAATTGCAATCTTCTGCAAACGTTTAGGAAGGTCGAGGATTCGATAATGCTCTATCATTGGCGAGGTAGTGGTGCAAGCACTTCATAATTTGTTTGGATGTAGGAGATTTTATAATATGTCAGATAGTCAATCACTTAAAAGATTCTCCAATCTTTGAAAGTAAAAGTTAAGATTCTAAAGTAAGAAAAGCACACTTTCAAAACATTTAAATATAAGAGAAAGAGACTACGGAGATTGGACCCTTTGTCTATCAAAACTATTCAGATATTAATTAACAAATAAAAGCAATTGCCGGGTTCTGAATCACCTTAGTAAGAGCAACGAAACAACTTTCCACGATAATTTCATTCATTACTCTATTCACAGCAACTTTTACATCACCAACAATACCATCGACAAGTGATTACACAACAGATTATGAAGTACCATCATCATCTACCGATGGGGAACAACCAGTAACAACTGACACTGGAACCTCTTCTGCTCAACCAAGCGAGGGCTCCTCTGCAGAACCAACTGATGTGAGCCCGACAAGTGGTGAAAGCAGTACAGGAGAAATTAGTACAGAAGGTATCACAATATTGGGTTGCAGAAAGTAACAGCTGATTTGTGTTTGCTTCCAACTTTAACTTTTGAACTGTTAGCCTCTTCTTCCTGTTTATGCATGCCAAAATTGCGGAAAAATATGTTATCCTTTCTTTATGTCATTGATGGATAAGATCAATTTTACTATTGCTATGATGGAGATTTTATAATGAGTCAGATAGTCAATCACTAAAAAGATTCTACAATCGTTGAAAGTAAACGTTAAGATTTTACAGTAAAAACAGGATGCTTTGAAAACATTGAAATACAAAAGAGAGAGACTACTGAAATTAGACCCTTTAATCTTTAAACTATGCAGTTACAAATTCATAAATAACATCCATCACCTGGTTCTGAGTTGCCTTAATAAGAACAACGAAACAACTTTCCACGATAATTTCATTCATTACTGTATTCACAGCAACTTTACATCACCAACAATACCATCGACAAGCGATTACACAACAAATTATGAAGTACCTTCATCATCTACCGATGGGGAACAACCAGCAACAACTGACACTGGAACCTCTTCTGCTCAACCAAGTGAGGGCTCCTCTGCAGAACCAACTAATGCGAGCCCGACAAGTGATGAAAGCAGTACAGGAGAAATAACTACAGAGGGTACGTAGAATGGAGTTAAAGATGGTATCACCCAACGTTTTGCTATTAAACAGTTTGCCTGTTAGTTCTTTTCGCTAATATTACAAAAGGAACTTTGGGTCAATTTTGGTCTTGCATTTTGTCGAACAATCATGCATAGAGAACAGCAGGCAATTGCAATATTCCACAAAATTTTAGGAAGGTCGAGGATTCAATAATGCTATATCATTGGCGAGGTGGTGGAGCAAGCAGTTCATAAATTGTTTGATGACGGAGAATTGATAATGAGTCTGATTGTAAATTACGTAAAAAGATTTTACAATTGTTGAAAGTGAACGTTAAGATTATAAAGTAAAAAAAGGACACTTTCAAAACATACAAATACAAAGAGGCTACTGAAATTAGACCCTTTGTCTTTAAACCTATGCAGTTATAAATTCACAAATAACAGTAGTTGCCTGGTTCTCAATTGCCTTTATAAGAGCAACGGAACAAGTTTCGACAATACTTTTGATTTATTACTCCGTTCACAGCAACTTTTACATCACCAACAATACCATCGACAAGCGATTACACAACAGATTATGAAGAACCTTCATCATCTACCGATGGACAACCTGGAACAACTGACACTGGAACCTCTTCTGCTTTTCCAAGCGAGGGCTCCTCTGCAGAACCAACTGATGCGAGCCCGACAAGTGCTGAAAGCAGTACAGCAGAAATAACTACAGAGGGTATGTAAATAGAGAGTTGCAGAGAGTAACAGCTCCAAGTTTTGCGGTTAAACAGTATGCCTGTTAGTCGTTTTCGCTAAGTTTGCAAAATTATCTCTGGTCCAATTTTTGTCTTGCATTTTGTAAAAAAATCATGCACATAGAAGAGGCAATTGCAATCTTCTGCAAACGTTTAGGAAGGTCGAGGATTCGATAATGCTCTATCATTGCGAGGTAGTGGTGCAAGCACTTCATAATTTGTTTGATGTAGGAGATTTTATAATGAGTCAGATAGTCAATCACTTAAAAGATTCTCAAATCTTTGAAAGTAAAAGTTAAGATTCTAAAGTTAGAAAAGCACACTTTCAAAACATTTAAATATAAGAGAAAGAGACTACGGAAATTGGACCCTTTGTCTATCAAAACTATTCAGATATTAATTAACAAATAAAAGCAATTGCCGGGTTCTGAATCACCTTAGTAAGAGCAACGAAACAACTTTCCACGATAATTTCATTCATTACTCTATTCACAGCAACTTTTACATCACCAACAATACCATCGACAAGTGATTACACAACAGATTATGAAGTACCATCATCATCTACCGATGGGGAACAACCAGCAACAACTGACACTGGAACCTCTTCTGCTCAACCAAGCGAGGGCTCCTCTGGAGAACCAACTGATGCGAGCCCGACAAGTGATGAAAGCAGTACAGGAGAAATAAGTACAGAAGGTATGTCAATATTTGGTTGCAGAAAGTAACAGCTGATTTGCGTTTGCTTCCAACTTTAACTTTTGAACAGTTAGCCTCTTCTTCCTGTTTATGCATGCCAAAATTGCGGAAAAATATGTTATCCTTTCTTTATGTCATTGATGGATAAGATCAATTTTACTATTGTTATGATGGAGATTTTATAATGAGTCAGATAGTCAATCACTAAAAAGATTCTACAATCGTTGAAAGTAAACGTTAAGATTTTAGAGTAAAAAAAGGATACTTTGAAAACATTGAAATACAAAAGAGAGAGACTACTGAAATTAGACCCTTTATCCTTTCATGCTATGCAGTTAAAAATTCACAAATAACATCCATTGCATGGTTCTGAGTTGCCTTAGTAAAAGCAACGAAACAACTTTCCACGATATTTTCATTCATTACCCTATTCACAGCAACTTTTACATCACCAACAATACCATCGACAAGTGATTACACAACAGATTATGAAGTACCATCATCATCTACAGATGGGGAACAACCAGCAACAACTGACACTGGAACCTCTTCTGCTCAACCAAGCGAGGGCTCCTCTGGAGAACCAACTGATGCGAGCCCGACAAGTGATGAAATCAGTACAGGAGAAATAACTACAGAGGGTACGTAGAATGGAGTTAAAGATGGTATCACCCAACGTTTTGCTATTAAACAGTTTGCCTGTTAGTTCTTTTCGCTAATATTACAAAAGGAACTTTGGGTCAATTTTGGTCTTGCATTTTGTGGAACAATCATGCATAAGAACAGCAGGCAATTGCAATATTCCACAAAATTTTAGGAAGGTCGAGGATTCAATAATGCTATATCATTGGCGAGGTGGTGGAGCAAGCAGTTCATAAATTGTTTGATGACGGAGAATTGATAATGAGTCTGATTGTCAATTACGTAAAAAGATTTTACAATCGTTGAAAGTGAACGTTAAGATTATAAAGTAAAAAAAGTACACTTTCAAAACATACAAATACAAAGAGGCTACTGAAATTAGACCCTTTGTCTTTTAAACCTATGCAGTTATAAATTCACAAATAACAGTAGTTGCCTGGTTCTCAATTGCCTTTATAAGAGCAACGGAACAAGTTTCGACAATACTTTTGATTTATTACTCCGTTCACAGCAACTTTTACATCACCAACAATACCATCGACAAGTGATTACACAACAGATTATGAAGAACCTTCATCATCTACCGATGGGGAACAACCTGGAACAACTGACACTGGAACCTCTTCTGCTTTTCCAAGCGAGGGCTCCTCTGCAGAACCAACTGATGCGAGCCCGACAAGTGCTGAAAGCAGTACAGCAGAAATAACTACAGAGGGTATGTAAATAGAGAGTTGCAGAGAGTAACAGCTCCAAGTTTTGCGGTTAAACAGTATGCCTGTTAGTCGTTTTCGCTAAGTTTGCAAAATTATCTCTGGTCCAATTTTTGTCTTGCATTTTGTAAAAAAATCATGCACATAGAAGAGGCAATTGCAATCTTCTGCAAACGTTTAGGAAGGTCGAGGATTCGATAATGCTCTATCATTGGCGAGGTAGTGGTGCAAGCACTTCATAATTTGTTTGATGTAGGAGATTTTATAATGAGTCAGATAGTCAATCACTTAAAAGATTCTCCAATCTTTGAAAGTAAAAGTTAAGATTCTAAAGTAAGAAAAGCACACTTTCAAAACATTTAATATAAGAGAAAGAGACTACTGAAATAGGACCCTTTGTCTATCAAAACTATTCAGATATTAATTAACAAATAAAAGCAATTGCCGGGTTCTGAATCACCTTAGTAAGAGCAACGAAACAACTTTCCACGATAATTTCATTCATTACTCTATTCACAGCAACTTTTACATCACCAACAATACCATCGACAAGTGATTACACAACAGATTATGAAGTACCATCATCATCTACCGATGGGGAACAACCAGTAACAACTGACACTGGAACCTCTTCTGCTCAACCAAGCGAGGGCTCCTCTGCAGAACCAACTGATGTGAGCCCGACAAGTGGTGAAAGCAGTACAGGAGAAATTAGTACAGAAGGTATCACAATATTGGGTTGCAGAAAGTAACAGCTGATTTGTGTTTGCTTCCAACTTTAACTTTTGAACTGTTAGCCTCTTCTTCCTGTTTATGCATGCCAAAATTGCGGAAAAATATGTTATCCTTTCTTTATGTCATTGATGGATAAGATCATTTTACTATTGCTATGATGGAGATTTTATAATGAGTCAGATAGTCAATCACTAAAAAGATTCTACAATCGTTGAAAGTAAACGTTAAGATTTTACAGTAAAAACAGGATGCTTTGAAAACATTGAAATACAAAAGAGAGAGACTACTGAAATTAGACCCTTTAATCTTTAAAACTATGCAGTTACAAATTCATAAATAACATCCATCACCTGGTTCTGAGTTGCCTTAATAAGAACAACGAAACAACTTTCCACGATAATTTCATTCATTACTCTATTCACAGCAACTTTTACATCACCAACAATACCATCGACAAGCGATTACACAACAAATTATGAAGTACCTTCATCATCTACCGATGGGGAACAACCAGCAACAACTGACACTGGAACCTCTTCTGCTCAACCAGTGAGGGCTCCTCTGCAGAACCAACTAATGCGAGCCCGACAAGTGATGAAAGCAGTACAAGAGAAATAACTACAGAGGGTACGTAGAATGGAGTTAAAGATGGTATCACCCAACGTTTTGCTATTAAACAGTTTGCCTGTTAGTTCTTTTCGCTAATAATATTACAAAAGGAACTTTGGGTCAATTTTGGTCTTGCATTTTGTGGAACAATCATGCATAGAGAACAGCAGGCAATTGCAATATTCCACAAAATTTTAGGAAGGTCGAGGATTCAATAATGCTATATCATTGGCGAGGTGGTGGAGCAAGCAGTTCATAAATTGTTTGATGACGGAGAATTGATAATGAGTCTGATTGTAATTACGTAAAAAGATTTTACAATCGTTGAAAGTGAACGTTAAGATTATAAAGTAAAAAAAGGACACTTTCAAAACATACAAATACAAAGAGGCTACTGAAATTAGACCCTTTGTCTTTTAAACCTATGCAGTTATAAATTCACAAATAACAGTAGTTGCCTGGTTCTCAATTGCCTTTATAAGAGCAACGGAACAAGTTTCGACAATACTTTTGATTTATTACTCCGTTCACAGCAACTTTTACATCACCAACAATACCATCGACAAGTGATTACACAACAGATTATGAAGAACCTTCATCATCTACCGATGGGGAACAACCTGGAACAACTGACACTGGAACCTCTTCTGCTTTTCCAAGCGAGGGCTCCTCTGCAGAACCAACTGATGCGAGCCCGACAAGTGCTGAAAGCAGTACAGCAGAAATAACTACAGAGGGTATGTAAATAGAGAGTTGCAGAGAGTAACAGCTCCAAGTTTTGCGGTTAAACAGTATGCCTGTTAGTCGTTTTCGCTAAGTTTGCAAAATTATCTCTGGTCCAATTTTTGTCTTGCATTTTGTAAAAAAATCATGCACATAGAAGAGGCAATTGCAATCTTCTGCAAACGTTTAGGAAGGTCGAGGATTCGATAATGCTCTATCATTGGCGAGGTAGTGGTGCAAGCACTTCATAATTTGTTTGATGTAGGAGATTTTATAATGAGTCACATAGTCAATCACTTAAAAGATTCTCCAATCTTTGAAAGTAAAAGTTAAGATTCTAAAGTAAGAAAAGCACACTTTCAAAACATTTAATATAAGAGAAAGAGACTACTGAAATAGGACCCTTTGTCTATCAAAACTATTCAGATATTAATTAACAAATAAAAGCAATTGCCGGGTTCTGAATCACCTAAGTAAGAGCAACGAAACAACTTTCCACGATAATTTCATTCATTACTCTATTCACAGCAACTTTTACATCACCAACAATACCATCGACAAGTGATTACACAACAGATTATGAAGTACCATCATCATCTACCGATGGGGAACAACCAGTAACAACTGACACCGGAACCTCTTCTGCTCAACCAAGGAGGGCTCCTCTGCAGAACCAACTAATGCGAGCCCGACAAGTGATGAAAGCAGTACAAGAGAAATAACTACAGAGGGTAGGTAGAATGGAGTTAAAGATGGTATCACCCAACGTTTTGCTATTAAACAGTTTGCCTGTTAGTTCTTTTCGCTAATATTACAAAAGGAACTTTGGGTCAATTTTGGTCTTGCATTTTGTCGAACAATCATGCATAGAGAACAGCAGGCAATTGCAATATTCCACAAAATTTTAGGAAGGTCGAGGATTCAATAATGGTATATCATTGGCGAGGCGGTGGAGCAAGCAGTTCATAAATTGTTTGATGACGGAGAATTGATAATGAGTCTGATTGTAAATTACGTAAAAAGATTTTACAATCGTTGAAAGTGAACGTTAAGATTATAAAGTAAAAAAAGGACACTTTCAAAACATACAAATACAAAGAGGCTACTGAAATTAGACCCTTTGTCTTTTAAACCTATGCAGTTATAATTCACAAATAACAGTAGTTGCCTGGTTCTCAATTGCCTTTATAAGAGCAACGGAACAAGTTTCGACAATACTTTTGATTTATTACTCCGTTCACAGCAACTTTTACATCACCAACAATACCATCGACAAGCCATTACACAACAGATTATGAAGAACCTTCATCATCTACCGATGGGGAACAACCTGGAACAACTGACACTGGAACCTCTTCTGCTTTTCCAAGCGAGGGCTCCTCTGCAGAACCATGTGATGCGAGCCCGACAAGTGCTGAAAGCAGTACAGCAGAAATAACTACAGAGGGTATGTTAATAGAGAGTTGCAGAGAGTAACAGCTCCAAGTTTTGCGGATAAACAGTATGCCTGTTAGTCGTTCGCTAAGTTTGCTAAATTATCTCTGGTCCAATTTTTGTCTTGCATTTTGTAAAAAAATCATGCACATAGAAGAGGCAATTGCAATCTTCTGCAAACGTTTAGGAAGGTCGAGGATTCGATAATGCTCTATCATTGGCGAGGTAGTGGTGCAAGCACTTCATAATTTGTTTGATGTAGAGATTTTATAATGAGTCAGATAGTCAATCACTTAAAAGATTCTCCAATCTTTGAAAGTAAAAGTTAAGATTCTAAAGTAAGAAAAGCACACTTTCAAAACATTTAATATAAGAGAAAGAGACTACTGAAATTGGACCCTTTGTCTATCAAAACTATTCAGATATTAATTAACAAATAAAAGCAATTGCCGGGTTCTGAATGACCTAAGTAAGAGCAACGAAACAACTTTCCACGATAATTTCATTCATTACTCTATTCACAGCAACTTTTACATCACCAACAATACCATCGACAAGTGATTACACAACAGATTATGAAGTACCATCATCATCTACCGATGGGGAACAACCAGTAACAACTGACACTGGAACCTCTTCTGCTCAACCAAGCGAGGGCTCCTCTGCAGAACCAACTGATGTGAGCCCGACAAGTGGTGAAAGCAGTACAGAGCAGAAATTAGTACAGAAGGTATCACAATATTGGGTTGCAGAAAGTAACAGCTGATTTGTGTTTGCTTCCAACTTTAACTTTGAACTGTTAGCCTCTTCTTCCTCTTTATGCATGCCAAAATTGCGGAAAAATATGTTATCCTTTCTTTATGTCATTGATGGATAAGATCAATTTTACTATTGCTATGATGGAGATTTTATAATGAGTCAGATAGTCAATCATTAAAAAGATTCTACAATCGTTGAAAGTAAACGTTAAGATTTTACAGTAAAAACAGGATGCTTTGAAAACATTGAAATACAAAAGAGAGAGACTACTGAAATTAGACCCTTTAATCTTTAAAACTATGCAGTTACAAATTCATAAATAACATCCATCACCTGGTTCTGAGTTGCCTTAATAAGAACAACGAAACAACTTTCCACGATAATTTCATTCATTACTCTATTCACAGCAACTTTTACATCACCAACAATACCATCGACAAGCGATTACACAACAAATTATGAAGTACCTTCATCATCTACCGATGGGGAACAACCAGCAACAACTGACACTGGAACCTCTTCTGCTCAACCAAGTGAGGGCTCCTCTGCAGAACCAACTAATGCGAGCCCGACAAGTGATGAAAGCAGTACAGGAGAAATAACTACAGAGGGTACGTAGAATGGAGTTAAAGATGGTATCACCCAACGTTTTGTTATTAACAGTTTGCCTGTTAGTTCTTTTCGCTAATATTACAAAAGGAACTTTGGGTCAATTTTGGTCTTGCATTTTGTCGAACAATCATGCATAGAGAACAGCAGGCAATTGCAATATTCCACAAAATTTTAGGAAGGTCGAGGATTCAATAATGGTATATCATTGGCGAGGCGGTAGAGCAAGCAGTTCATAAATTGTTTGATGACGGAGAATTGATAATGAGTCTGATTGTCAATTACGTAAAAAGATTTTACAATCGTTGAAAGTGAACGTTAAGATTATAAAGTAAAAAAAGGACACTTTCAAAACATACAAATACAAAGAGGCTACTGAAATTAGACCCTTTGTCTTTTAAACCTATGCAGTTATAAATTCAGAAATAACAGTAGTTGCCTGGTTCTCAATTGCCTTTATAAGAGCAACGGAACAAGTTTCGACAATACTTTTGATTTATTACTCCGTTCACAGCAACTTTACATCACCAGCAATACCATCGACAAGTGATTACACAACAGATTATAAAGTACCAACATCATCTACCGATGGGGAACAACCTGGAACAACTGACACTGGAACCTCTTCTGCTCAACCAAGCGAGGGCTCCTCTGCAGAACCAACTGATGTGAGCCCGACAAGTGGTGAAAGCAGTACAGGAGAAATTAGTACAGAAGGTATCACAATATTGGGTTGCAGAAAGTAACAGCTGATTTGTGTTTGCTTCCAACTTTAACTTTTGAACTGTTAGCCTCTTCTTCCTGTTTATGCATGCCAAAATTGCGGAAAAATATGTTATCCTTTCTTTATGTCATTGATGGATAAGATCAATTTTACTATTGTTATGATGGAGATTTTATAATGAGTCAGATAGTCAATCACTAAAAAGATTCTACAATCGTTGAAAGTAAACGTTAAGATTTTACAGTAAAAACAGGATGCTTTGAAAACATTGAAATACAAAAGAGAGAGACTACTGAAATTAGACCCTTTAATCTTTAAAACTATGCAGTTACAAATTCATAAATAACATCCATCACCTGGTTCTGAGTTGCCTTAATAAGAACAACGAAACAACTTTCCACGATAATTTCATTCATTACTCTATTCACAGCAACTTTTACATCACCAACAATACCATCGACAAGCGATTACACAACAAATTATGAAGTACCTTCATCATCTACCGATGGGGAACAACCAGCAACAACTGACACTGGAACCTCTTCTGCTCAACCAAGTGAGGGCTCCTCTGCAGAACCAACTAATGCGAGCCCGACAAGTGATGAAAGCAGTACAGGAGAAATAACTACAGAGGGTACGTAGAATGGAGTTAAAGATGGTATCACCCAACGTTTTGCTATTAAACAGTTTGCCTGTTAGTTCTTTTCGCTCATATTACAAAAGGAACTTTGGGTCAATTTTGGTCTTGCATTTTGTCGAACAATCATGCATAGAGAACAGCAGGCAATTGCAATATTCCACAAAATTTTAGGAAGGTCGAGGATTCAATAATGCTATGTCATTGGCGAGGTGGTGGAGCAAGCAGTTCATAAATTGTTTTATGACGGATAATTGATAATGAGTCTGATTGTCAATTATGTAAAAAGATTTTACAATCGTTGAAAGTGAACGTTACGATTATAAAGTAAAAAAGGACACTTTCAAATCATTCAAATACAAGAGAGAGGCTACTGAAATTAGACCCTTTGTCTTTTAAACCTATGCAGTTATAAATTCACAAATAACAGTAGTTGCCTGGTTCTCAATTGCCTTTATAAGAGCAACGGAACAAGTTTCGACAATACTTTTGATTTATTACTCCGTTCACAGCAACTTTTACATCACCAACAATACCATCGACAAGTGATTACACAACAGATTATGAAGTACCTTCATCATCTACCGATGGGGAACAACCAGCAACAACTGACACTGGAACCTCTTCTGCTCAACCAAGCGAGGGCTCCTCTGCAGAACCAACTGATGTGAGCCCGACAAGTGATGAAAGCAGTACAGGAGAAATAACTACAGAGGGTACGTAGAATGGAGTTAAAGATGGTATCACCCAACGTTTTGCTATTAAACAGTTTGCCTGTTAGTTCTTTTCGCTAATATTACAAAAGGAACTTTGGGTCAATTTTGGTCTTGCATTTTGTCGAACAATCATGCATAGAGAACAGCAGGCAATTGCAATATTCCACAAAATTTTAGGAAGGTCGAGGATTCAATAATGCTATATCATTGGCGAGGTGGTGGAGCAAGCAGTTCATAAATTGTTTGATGACGGAGAATTGATAATGAGTCTGATTGTCAATTACGTAAAAAGATTTTACAATCGTTGAAAGTGAACGTTAAGATTATAAAGTAAAAAAAGGACACTTTCAAATCATTCAAATACAAGAGAGAGGCAACTGAAATTAGACCCTTTGTCTTTTAAATTTATGCAGTTATAAATTCAGAAATAACAGTGGTTGCCTGATTCTGAATTGCCGTAATAAGAGCAACAGAACAAGTTTCGACAATACTTTTGATTTATTACTCCGTTCACAGCAACTTTTACGTCACCAACAATACCATCGACAAGTGATTACACAACAGATTATGAAGTACCTTCATCATCTACCGATGGGGAACAACCAGCAACAACTGACACTGGCACCTCTTCTGCTCAACCAAGCGAGGGCTCCTCTGGAGAACCAACTGATGCGAGCCCGACAAGTGGTGAAAGCAGTACAACAGAAATTAGTACAGAAGGTATCACAATATTGGGTTGCAGAAAGTAACAGCTGATTTGTGTTTGCTTCCAACTTTAACTTTTGAACTGTTAGCCTCTTCTTCCTCTTTATGCATGCCAAAATTGCGGAAAATATGTTATCCTTTCTTTATGTCATTGATGGATAAGATCAATTTTACTATTGTTATGATGGAGATTTTATAATTAGTCAGATAGTCAATCACTAAAAAGATTCTACAATCGTTGAAAGTAAACGTTAAGATTTTACAGTAAAAACAAGATGCTTTGAAAACATTGAAATACAAAAGAGAGAGACTACTGAAATTAGACCCTTTAATCTTTAAAACTATGCAGTTACAAATCATAAATAACATCCATCACCTGGTTCTGAGTTGCCTTAATAAGAACAACAAAACAACTTTCCACGATAATTTCATTCATTACTGTATTCACAGCAACTTTTACATCACACCAACATACCATCGACAAGCGATTACACAACAAATTATGAAGTACCTTCATCATCTACCGATGGGGAACAACCAGCAACAACTGACACTGGAACCTCTTCTGCTCAACCAAGTGAGGGCTCCTCTGCAGAACCAACTAATGCGAGCCCGACAAGTGATGAAAGCAGTACAGGAGAAATAACTACAGAGGGTACGTAGAATGGAGTTAAAGATGGTATCACCCAACGTTTTGCTATTAAACAGTTTGCCTGTTAGTTCTTTTCGCTAATATT
This sequence comes from Ptychodera flava, assembly GCF_041260155.1. Lineage (NCBI taxonomy): Eukaryota > Metazoa > Hemichordata > Enteropneusta > Ptychoderidae > Ptychodera > Ptychodera flava. The sequence goes on along the minus strand of NC_091945.1, from coordinate 13,833,838 downwards.
ACAAAAGGAACTTTGGGTCAATTTTGGTCTTGCATTTTGTCGAACAATCATGCATAGAGAACAGCAGGCAATTGCAATATTCCACAAAATTTTAGGAAGGTCGAGGATTCAATAATGCTATATCATTGGCGAGGTGGTGGAGCAAGCAGTTCATAAATTGTTTGATGACGGAGAATTGATAATGAGTCTGATTGTCAATTACGTAAAAAGATTTTACAATCGTTGAAAGTGAACGTTAAGATTATAAAGTAAAAAAGGACACTTTCAAAACATACAAATACAAAGAGGCTACTGAAATTAGACCCTTTGTCTTTTAAACCTATGCAGTTATAAATTCAGAAATAACAGTAGTTGCCTGGTTCTCAATTGCCTTAATAAGAGCAACAGAACAAGTTTCGACAATACTTTTGATTTATTACTCCGTTCACAGCAACTTTTACATCACCAACAATACCATCGACAAGTGATTACACAACAAGTTATGAAGGACCTTCATCATCTACCGATTGGGAACAACCAGCAACAACTGACACTGGAACCTCTTCTGCTCAACCAAGCGAGGGCTCCTCTGGAGAACCAACTGATGTGAGCCCGACAAGTGATGAAAGCAGTACAAGAGAAATAACTACAGAGGGTAGGTAGAATGGAGTTAAAGATGGTATCACCCAACGTTTTGCTATTAAACAGTTTGCCTGTTAGTTCTTTTCGCTAATATTACAAAAGGAACTTTGGGTCAATTTTGGTCTTGCATTTTGTCGAACAATCATGCATAGAGAACAGCAGGCAATTGCAATATTCCACAAAATTTTAGGAAGGTCGAGGATTCAATAATGCTATATCATTGGCGAGGCGGTAGAGCAAGCAGTTCATAATTGTTTGATGACGGAGAATTGATAATGAGTCTGATTGTGAATTACGTAAAAAGATTTTACAATCGTTGAAAGTGAACGTTAAGATTATAAAGTAAAAAAAGGACACTTTCAAACATACAAATACAAAGAGGCTACTGAAATTAGACCCTTTGTCTTTTAAACTATGCAGTTATAAATTCACAAATAACAGTAGTTGCCTGGTTCTCATTGCCTTTATAAGAGCAACGGAACAAGTTTCGACAATACTTTTGATTTATTACTCCGTTCACAGCAACTTTTACATCACCAACAATACCATCGACAAGTGATTACACAACAGATTATGAAGTACCATCATCATCTACCGATGGGGAACAACCAGTAACAACTGACACTGGAACCTCTTCTGCTCAACCAAGCGAGGGCTCCTCTGCAGAACCAACTGATGTGAGCCCGACAAGTGGTGAAAGCAGTACAGGAGAAATTAGTACAGAAGGTATCACAATATTGGGTTGCAGAAAGTAACAGCTGATTTGTGTTTGCTTCCAACTTTAACTTTTGAACTGTTAGCCTCTTCTTCCTGTTTATGCATGCCAAAATTGCGGAAAAATATGTTATCCTTTCTTTATGTCATTGATGGATAAGATCAATTTTACTATTGTTATGATGGAGATTTTATAATGAGTCAGATAGTCAATCACTAAAAAGATTCTACAATCGTTGAAAGTAAACGTTAAGATTTTACAGTAAAAACAGGATGCTTTGAAAACATTGAAATACAAAAGAGAGAGACTACTGAAATTAGACCCTTTCATCTTTAAAACTATGCAGTTATATATTCACAAATAACATCCATCGCCTGGTTCTGAGTTGCCTTAATAAGAACAACGAAACAACTTTCCACGATAATTTCATTCATTACTCTATTCACAGCAACTTTTACATCACCAACAATACCATCGACAAGCGATTACACAACAAATTATGAAGTACCTTCATCATCTACCGATGGGGAACAACCAGCAACAACTGACACTGGAACCTCTTCTGCTCAACCAAGTGAGGGCTCCTCTGCAGAACCAACTAATGCGAGCCCGACAAGTGATGAAAGCAGTACAGGAGAAATAACTACAGAGGGTACGTAGAATGGAGTTAAAGATGGTATCACCCAACGTTTTGCTATTAAACAGTTTGCCTGTTAGTTCTTTTCGCTAATATTACAAAAGGAACTTTGGTTAATTTTGGTTTTGCATTTTGTCGAACAATCATGCATAGAGAACAGCAGGCATTTGCAATATTCCACAAAATTTTAGGAAGGTCGAGGATTCAATAATGCTATATCATTGGCGAGGTGGTGGAGCAAGCAGTTCATAAATTGTTTGATGACGGAGAATTGATAATGAGTCTGATTGTCAATTACGTAAAAAGATTTTACAATCGTTGAAAGTGAACGTTAAGATTATAAAGTAAAAAAGGACACTTTCAAAACATACAAACACAAAGAGGCTACTGAAATTAGACCCTTTGTCTTTTAAACCTATGCAGTTATAAATTCACAAATAACAGTAGTTGCCTGGTTCTCAATTGCCTTTATAAGAGCAACGGAACAAGTTTCGACAATACTTTTGATTTATTACTCCGTTCACAGCAACTTTTACATCACCAACAATACCATCGACAAGTGATTACACAACAGATTATGAAGAACCTTCATCATCTACCGATGGGGAACAACCTGGAACAACTGACACTGGAACCTCTTCTGCTCAACCAAGCGAGGGCTCCTCTGCAGAACCAACTGATGTGAGCCCGACAAGTGGTGAAAGCAGTACAGGAGAAATTAGTACAGAAGGTATCACAATATTGGGTTGCAGAAAGTAAAAGTTGATTTGTGTTTGCTTCCAACTTTAACTTTTGAACTGTTAGCCTCTTCTTCTCTTTATGCATGCCCAAATTGCGGAACAATATGTTATCTCATTTATCTTTCTTTATGTCATTGATGGATAAGATCAATTTTACTATTGTTATGATGGAGATTTTATAATGAGTCAGATAGTGAATCACTAAAAAGATTCTACAATCGTTGAAAGTAAACGTTAAGATTTTACAGTAAAAAGAGGATGCTTTGAAAACATTGAAATACAAAAGAGAGAGACTACTGAAATTAGACCCTTTAATCTTTAAAACTATGCAGTTACAAATTCATAAATAACATCCATCACCTGGTTCTGAGTTGCCTTAATAAGAACAACAAAACAACTTTCCACGATAATTTCATTCATTACTGTATTCACAGCAACTTTTACATCACCAACAATACCATCGACAAGCGATTACACAACAAATTATGAAGTACCTTCATCATCTACCGATGGGGAACAACCAGCAACAACTGACACTGGAACCTCTTCTGCTCAACCAAGTGAGGGCTCCTCTGCAGAACCAACTAATGCGAGCCCGACAAGTGATGAAAGCAGTACAGGAGAAATAACTACAGAGGGTACGTAGAATGGAGTTAAAGATGGTATCACCCAACGTTTTGCTATTAAACAGTTTGCCTGTTAGTTCTTTTCGCTAATATTACAAAAGGAACTTTGGGTCGATTTTGGTCTTGCATTTTGTGGAACAATCATGCATAGAGAACAGCAGGCAATTGCAATATTCCACAAAATTTTAGGAAGGTCGAGGATTCAATAATGCTATATCATTGGCGAGGTGGTGGAGCAAGCAGTTCATAAATTGTTTGAAGACAGAGAATTGATAATGAGTCTGATTGTCAATTACGTAAAAAGATTTTACAATCGTTGAAAGTGAACGTTAAGATTATAAAGTAAAAAAAGTACACTTTCAAAACATACAAATACAAAGAGGCTACTGAAATTAGACCCTTTGTCTTTTAAACCTATGCAGTTATAAATTCACAAATAACAGTAGTTGCCTGGTTCTCAATTGCCTTTATAAGAGCAACGGAACAAGTTTCGACAATACTTTTGATTTATTACTCCGTTCACAGCAACTTTTACATCACCAACAATACCATCGACAAGTGATTACACAACAGATTATGAAGAACCTTCATCATCTACCGATGGGGAACAACCTGGAACAACTGACACTGGAACCTCTTCTGCTCAACCAAGCGAGGGCTCCTCTGCAGAACCAACTGATGTGAGCCCGACAAGTGATGAAAGCAGTACAGGAGAAATAAGTACAGAAGGTATGTCAATATTGGGTTGCAGAAAGTAAAAGCTGTTTGCGTTTGCGTCCATATTTTACTTTTCAACAGTTAGCCTCTTATTCCTGTTTATGCATGCCAAATGTGCGGAAAAGTATGTTGTCCTTTGTTTATGTCGTATTTTAGAAAAGCTTGATTGATATGATCAATTTTAATATTCTGGAAAATTTGAGCATTGTAAATATATATCAGCATGTGCTTGGTCATAAAGTGCCTTAGGAAGTTGACTTTAGCAAATGTTATGTTAATTTGATTCATTGTTCTGTTCACAGCAACGTTTACATCACCAACAATACCATCGACAAGTGATTACACAACAAGTTATGAAGGACCTTCATCATCTACCGATGGGGAACAACCTGGAACAACTGACACTGGAACCTCTTCTGCTTTTCCAAGCGAGGGCTCCTCTGCAGAACCAACTGATGCGAGCCCGACAAGTGCTGAAAGCAGTACAGCAGAAATAACTACAGAGGGTATGTAAATAGAGAGTTGCAGAGAGTAACAGCTCCAAGTTTTGCGGTTAAACAGTATGCCTGTTAGTCGTTTTCGCTAAGTTTGCAAAATTATCTCTGGTCCAATTTTTGTCTTGCATTTTGTAAAAAAATCATGCACATAGAAGAGGCAATTGCAATCTTCTGCAAACGTTTAGGAAGGTCGAGGATTCGATAATGCTCTATCATTGGCGAGGTAGTGGTGCAAGCACTTCATAATTTGTTTGATGTAGGAGATTTTATAATGAGTCACATAGTCAATCACTTAAAAGATTCTCCAATCTTTGAAAGTAAAAGTTAAGATTCTAAAGTAAGAAAAGCACACTTTCAAAACATTTAAATATAAGAGAAAGAGACTACGGAGATTGGACCCTTTGTCTATCAAAACTATTCAGATATTAATTAACAAATAAAAGCAATTGCCGGGTTCTGAATCACCTTAGTAAGAGCAACGAAACAACTTTCCACGATAATTTCATTCATTACTCTATTCACAGCAACTTTTACATCACCAACAATACCATCGACAAGTGATTACACAACAGATTATGAAGTACCATCATCATCTACCGATGGGGAACAACCAGTAACAACTGACACTGGAACCTCTTCTGCTCAACCAAGCGAGGGCTCCTCTGCAGAACCAACTAATGCGAGCCCGACAAGTGATGAAAGCAGTACAGGAGAAATAACTACAGAGGGTACGTAGAATGGAGTTAAAGATGGTATCACCCCACGTTTTGCTATTAAACAGTTTGCCTGTTAGTTCTTTTCGCTAATATTACAAAAGGAACTTTGGGTCAATTTTGGTCTTGCATTTTGTCGAACAATCATGCATAGAGAACAGCAGGCAATTGCAATATTCCACAAAATTTTAGGAAGGTCGAGGATTCAATAATGCTATATCATTGGCGAGGTGGTGGAGCAAGCAGTTCATAAATTGTTTGATGACAGAGAATTGATAATGAGTCTGATTGTCAATTACGTAAAAAGATTTTACAATCGTTGAAAGTGAACGTTAAGATTATAAAGTAAAAAAAGGACACTTTCAAAACATACAAATACAAGAGAGGCTACTGAAATTAGACCCTTTGTCTTTTAAAACTATGGAGTTTTAAATTCAGAAATAACAGTAGTTGGTTCTGAATTGCCTAAATAATGGCAACGGAACAACTTTCAACAATAATTTGATTTATTACTCCGTTAACAGCTACTTTTACATCGCCAACAATACCATCGACAAGTGATTACACAACAGATTATGAAGTACCTTCATCATCTACCGATGGGAAATCACCTGGAACAACTGATCCTGGCACCTCTTCTGCTCTGCCAAGCGAGGGCTCCTCTCCAGAACCAACTGATGAGAGTCCGACAAGTGCTGAAAGCAGTACAGCGGAAGCAACTACAGAGGGTATGTTAATAGAGAGTGTCAGAGAATACCAGCTCCAAGTTTTGCTATTAAACAGTATATCTGTTAGTTGGTTTCGCTAATTTTGCAAGATGATCTGTCGTCCATTTTTTGTCTTGCATTTTGCCAAACAATCATGCACATAGAAGAGGCAATTGCAATATTCCACAAAATTTTAGGAAGGCCGAGGATTAAATAATACTATATCATCGGCGAGGTAGTGGTGCAAGCACCTCATTAGTGGTGCAAGCATTTCATAATGTGATTGATGAAGGAGGTTTTATAATGCATCTGATAGTGAATTACAGAAAACAATTTTAAAATCGTTGATAGTGAACGTTAAGATTTTAGAGTATGAAAAAACTTTCAAAACATTTAAATATAAGAGAAAGTGGTTACGGAAATTGTACCATTTGTCCCTAAAAACTATGCAGATATCAATAAACAAATAACAGCATTTGCCTAATTGTTCTGAATCATCTTAAAAAGAGCAACCGAACAACTTTTACAAGATACTTTGATTCATTACATTAATAGAGAGTGTCAGAGAATACCAGCTCCAAGTTTTGCTATTAAACAGTATATCTGTTAGTTGGTTTCGCTAATTTTGCAAGATGATCTGTCGTCCATTTTTTGTCTAGCATTTTGCCAAACAATCATGCACATAGAAGAGGCAATTGCAATATTCCACAAAATTTTAGGAAGGCCGGGGATTAAATAATACTATATCATCGGCGAGGTAGTGGTGCAAGCATCTCATTAGTGGTGCAAGCATTTCATAATGTGATTGATGAAGGAGGTTTTATAATGCATCTGATAGTGAATTACAGAAAACAATTTTAAAATCGTTGATAGTGAACCTTAAGATTTTAGAGTATGAAAAAACTTTCAAAACATTTAAATATAAGAGAAAGTGGTTACGGAAATTGTACCATTTGTCCCTAAAAACTATGCAGATATCAATAAACAAATAACAGCATTTGCCTAATTGTTCTGAATATCTTAATAAGAGCAACCGAACAACTTTTCCAAGATACTTTGATTCATTACTCTGTTCACAGCAACTTTTACATCACCAAGTGTACCATCGACAAGTGATTACACAACAAATTATGAAGTACCTTCATCATCTACCGATGGGGAACAACCTGGAACAAGTGACACTGGAACCTCTTCTGCTCTACCAAGCGAGGGCTCCTCTACAGAACCGACTGATGCGAGCCTGACAAGTGCGGAAAGCAGTACAGGAGAAATATCTACAGAGGGTATGTAAATAAAAAGTTGTCGAGAGTACAAGCTCGAACTTTTGGTATAAACTAGTTTGCCTGTTAGTCCGTTTGACGAAATTTTGAAATGATCTATTGGCCAAACTTCGTCTTGCATTTCGCCAAACAATTATCCACATACAACAGGCAATAGCAATATTCCTAAACAATTCAGAAAGGTGAAGGATCCAAAGTTGCTAAATCAGTGGTGGAGCAAGCATTTCTACTGCGTTTGGTGACGGAGAATTTATAAGGAGCGTGATTGTTCAGCTACATAAAATGATTTTAAAGTCGTTTAAATTGAAAGTTCATGATATGAGAGCAAGACAACGATATCTTTGAAACATGCAAATATAAAAGAAAGAGGTTACGTAATTTTGACCCTTTGTCCCTTTGAACTATGGAGATTTAATTGAACAAATAACAGCAAATGCCTGGTTCTGAATTGCCTCAATGAGAGAAATATAACAACTTTTCGTGATAATTTTATTCATTGCTCCTTTCACATCATCTTCTACAGCGCCAACATTCCCATCGACGATTGATTACACAACAGATAATAGAGTACCTTCATCATCTACCGATGGGGAACAACCTGGAATAACTGACACTGGAACCTCTTCTGCTCCACCTAGTGAGGGCTCCTCTACAGAACCAACTGATGCGAGCCCGACAAGTGCTGAAAGCAGTACAGGACAAATAACTACAGAGGGTATGTAAAAACAGAGTTGCAGAGTACCCCTTCTCCAAGTTGCATGTTAGTCCTTTTTGCGTCATTTGGAAAATGATTTGTTGGCCAGTCTTCGTCTTGCATTTTGTAAAACTATCATCGACATATGACAAAAAATAGCAATATTCTATAAAATTACAGCAAGGTCAAGGATTCAGTTTTGCTATATCATTGAAGATATAGTGGAGAAAGAATCTTATATTTTGTTTGGTGCTGGAGATTTTATGAGTCTGATTGTTCAACTACATAAAATGATTTTATAGTCATTGAAATTAAAACTTCATGATATGAGAGTAAGACAAGGACACCATTCCAGCATGCAAATACAAGAGAAAGAGGTTACGGAATTTTGACCCTTTGTCCCTTTGAACAATGGAGATTTAATTAAATAAATAACAGCAATTGCCTGGTTCTAAATTGCCGGAATAAGAGCAATGTAACAACGTTTCGTGATAATTTTATTCATTGCTCCTTTCACATCATCTTCTACAGCGCCAACATTCCCGTCGACAATTGATTACACAACAGATTATGGAGTACCTTCATCATCTACCGATGCGGAACAACCTGGAACGACTGACACTGGAACCTCCTCAGCTCTACCTAGTGAGGGCTCCTCTGCAGAACCAACTGATACCAGCCCGACAAGTGCTGAAAGCAGTACAGGACAAATAACTACAGAGGGTATGTAAATAGAGAGTTGCTGAGTACCCCTTCTCCAAGTATTGCTATTGACCAGTTTCCCTGATAGTCCTATTGGCGAAATTTTGAAAATAATTTGTTGGCCAATGTTCGTCTTGTATTTTGTGAAACTATTATCCAATATTCTACAAAATTACAGCAAGGTCAAGGATTCAGTTTTGCTATGTCATTGAAGATATAGTGAAGCAAGCATTGTATATCATGTTTGGTGATGGAGATTTTATAATGAGTCTGATTGTTCAACTACATAAAATGATTTTACAGTCGTTTAAATTGAAAGTTCATGATATGAGAGCAAGACAACGATATCTTTGAAACATGCAAATATAAAAGAAAGAGGTTACGTAATTTTGACCCTTTGTCCCTTTGAACTATGGAGATTTAATTGAACAAATAACAGCAAATGCCTGGTTCTGAATTGCCCCAATGAGAGAAATATAACAACTTTTCGTGATAATTTTATTCATTGCTCCTTTCACATCATCTTCTACAGCGCAAACATTCCCATCGACGATTGATTACACAACAGATTATAGAGTACCTTCATCATCTACCGATGGGGAACAACCTGGAACAACTGACACTGGAACCTCTTCTGCTCCACCTAGTGAGGGCTCCTCTGCAGAACCAACTGATGCGAGCCCGACAAGTGCTGAAAGCAGTACAGGACAAATAACTACAGAGGGTATGTAAAAACAGAGTTGCAGAGTACCCCTTCTCCAAGTTGCATGTTAGTCCTTTTTGCGTAATTTGGAAAATGATTGGTTGGCCAATCTTCGTCTTGCATTTTGTAAAACTATCATCGACATATGACAAAAAATAGCAATATTCTATAAAATTACAGCAAGGTCAAGGATTCAGTTTTGCTATATCATTGAAGATATAGTGGAGAAAGAATCTTATATTTTGTTTGGTGCTGGAGATTTTATGAGTCTGATTGTTCAACTACATAAAATGATTTTATAGTCGTTGAAATTAAAGCTTCATGATATGAGAGTAAGACAAGGACACCTTTCCAGCATGCAAATACAAGAGAAAGAGGTTACGGAATTTTGACCCTTTGTCCCTTTGAACTATAGAGTTTTAATTGAACAAATAACAGCAATTGCCTGGTTCTAAATTGCCGGAATAAGAGCAATGTAACAACGTTACGTGATAATTTTATTCATTGCTCCTTTCACATCATCTTCTACAGCGCCAACATTCCCGTCGACAATTGATTACACAACAGATTATGGAGTACCTTCATCATCTACCGATGCGGAACAACCTGGAACGACTGACACTGGAACCTCCTCTGCTCTACCTAGCGAGGGCTCCTCTGCAGAACCAACTGATACCGGCCCGACAAGTGCTGAAAGCAGTACAGGACAAATAACTACAGAGGGTATGTAAATAGAGAGTTACTGAGTACCCCTTCTCCAAGTTTTGCTATTGACCAGTTTCCCTGATAGTCCTATTGGCGAAATTTTGAAAATAATTTGTTGGCCAATCTTCGTCTTGTATTTTGTGAAACTATTATCCAATATTCTACAAAATTACAGCAAGGTCAAGGATTCAGTTTTGCTATATCATTGAAGATATAGTGAAGCAAGCATTGTATATTATGTTTGGTGATGGAGATTTTATAATGAGTCTGATTGTTCAACTACATAAAATGATTTTATAGTCGTTGAAATTAAAGATTCATGATGTGAGAGAAAGACAATTGATTACTCAACAGATTATGGAGTACCTTCATCATCTACCGATGCGGAACAACCTGGAACAACTGACACTGGAACATCCTCTGCTCTACCTAGCGAGGGCTCCTCTGCAGAACCAACTGAGGCCAGCCCGACAAGTGCTGAAAGCAGTACAGGACAAATAACTACAGAGGGTATGTAAATAGAGAGTTGCAGAGTACCCCTTCTCCAAGTTTTGCTATTGACCAGTGTGCCTGTTAGTCCAGGCTTTTTGGCGAAATTTGGAAAATGATTTGTCGGCCAGTCTTCGTCTTGCATTTTTTGAAACTATTATCCACATATAACAGGCAATAGCAATATTCTACAAAGTTACAGCAAGGTCAAGGATTCAGTTTTGCTATATCATTGAAGAGATAGTGGAACAAGCATTTTGTATTGTGTTTGGTGATGGAGAATTTATTATGAGTCTTATTATTCAACTATATTAAATGATTTTATAGTCGTTGAAATTAAAGATTCATGATGTAAGAGTAAGACAAGGATACCTTTCCAACATGCAAATACACGACAAGGAGGTTACGGAATTTTGACCCTTTGTTCTTTTGAACCATTGAGATATGATAGAAGAAATAACAATGATTGTCTTGTTCTGAATTGTCTTAATTAGAGCAATGGAATAACTTTTAACGATAATTTGATTCATTGATCTTTACACAGCAACTTCTGCAGAACCAACATTCCCTTCAACAATTGATTACACAACAGATTATGGAGTACCTTCATCAACTACCGAAGGAGAATCACCTAGAACAACAGACACTGGAACCTCTTCTGCTCTGCCAAGTGAGGGCTCCTCTGCAGAACCAACTGATGCCAGCCCGACAAATCCTGAAAGCAGTACAGGACAAATAACTACAGAGGGTATGTAAATAGGAAGTTGCAGAGAGTAGCAGCTCGAACTTTTGCTATTAACCAGTTTGCCTGTTAGTTCTTTTAGCGAAATTTTGAAAAGGATCTGTTGGCCAACCTTCGTCTTGCATTTTGTCAAACAATTAGCCTCATATAACAGGCAATAGCAATATTCCACAAAATTTCAGCAAGGTTAAGGATTCAATATCGCTATATCATTGGAGAGGTAGTAGAGCAAGCACTTCATAATGTGTTTTGTGATGGAGATTTTATAATGAGTCTGATTGTTCAACTACATAAAATGATTTTATAGTCGTTGAAATTAAAGGTTCATGATAGGAGAGTAAGACAAGGATACCTTTCAAACATGCAACTATATGAGAAAGCGGTTATTGAATTTTGACGTTTTGTCCCTTTGAACAATGGAGATATGATTAAACAAATAACAGCAATTGCCAGGTTCTGAATCGCCTTAATGAACAATATAACAACTTTTCACGATAACTTGATTCACTACTCTGTTCACAGCTACTTCTAAAGCATCAACATTGCCATCGACAATTGATTACACAACAGATTATGGAGTACCTTCATCAACTACCGATGGAGAATCACCTGGAACAACTGTAACTTGGACATCTTCTGCGCTGCCAAGTGAAGCCTCATCAGCAGAACCAACTGATGCGAGCCCGACAAGTGGTGAAAGCAGTACAGGAGAAATAACTACAGGGGGTATGTATTATAAAATTTACTATAACCCATACGGGATTCGAACCCCCACACACTCACGGCAACATCGCCTAGCTGCTAGGCCTCACACAAAACCAGTCGCCACTGCTTCCAACCCAAAGAGTTGGTCACAGTAACCGACTTGGATGTTGCAATTCTGTGCGCGACCGAGCAACACGGTGTGCGTGGAGCAGATGATACACAGACACAGTACACAGTACACACACATATAGTAATCGGAAAAGCACGAAGCTTTTTTTACTGAGCTATCAGACAGCCTCGGGGACAAGTAAATAGCCACCAGCAGGACTGTCCACTCAGGTTAAAGAAATATAAATTTTACTATAACCCATAGGGATTCGAACCCCCACACACTCACAGCAACATCGCCTAGCTGCTAGGCCTCACACAAAACCAGTCGGCCACTGCTTCCAACCCAAAAGAGTTGGTCACAGTAACCGACTTGGATGTTGCAATTCTGTGCGTGACCGAGCATCACGGTGTGCGTGGAGCAGATGATACACAGACACAGTACACAGTACACACACATATAGTAATCGGAAAAGCACGAAGCTTTTTTTACTGAGCTATCAGACAGCCTCGGGGACAAGTAAATAGCCACCAGCAGGACTGTCCACTCAGGTTAAAGAAATATAAATTTTACTATAACACATACGGGATTCGAACCCCCACACACTCACAGCAACATCGCCTAGCTGCTAGGCCTCACACAAAACCAGTTGGCCACTGCTTCCAACCCAAAAGAGTTGGTCACAGTAACCGACTTAGATGTTGCAATTCTGTGCGCGACCGAGCAACACGGTGTGCATGGAGCAGATGATACACAGACACTGTACACAGTACACACACATATAGTAATCGGAAAAGCACGAAGCTTTTTTTTACTGAGCTATCAGACAGCCTCGGGGACAAGTAAATATCCACCAGAAGGACTGTCCACTCAGGTTAAAGAAATATAAATTTTACTATAACCCATACGGGATTCGAACCCCCACACACTCACGGCAACATCGCCTAGCTGCTAGGCCTCACACAAAACCAGTCGGCCACTGCTTCCAACCCAAAAGAGTTGGTCACAGTAACCGACTTGGATGTTGCAATTCTGTGCGCGACCGAGCAACACGGTGTGCGTGGAGCAGACGACACACAGACACAGTACACAGTACACACACATATAGTAATCGGAAAAGCACGAAGCTTTTTTACTGAGCTATCAGACAGCCTCGGGGACAAGTAAATATCCACCAGCAGGACTGTCCACTCAGGTTAAAGAAATATAAATTTTACTATAACCCATACGAAAAATAGAGAGTTGCAGAGTACCCCTTCTCCAAGTTTTGCTATTGACCACTGTGCCTGTTAGTCCAGGCTTTTTGGCGAAATTTAGAAAATGATTTGTTGGCCAATCTTCGTCTTGCGTTTTTTAAAACTATTATCCACATATAACAGGCAATATCAATATTCTATAAAATTACAGCAAGGTCAAGGATTCAGTTTTGCTATATCATTGAAGATACAGTGGAGAAAGAATTTTATATTGTGTTTGGTGATGGATATTTTATGAGTCTTAGTGTTAAAGTACATAAATTGATTTTAAAGTTATTGAAATTAGAGGTGCATTATATGAGAGTAAGACAAGGACACCTTTCCAACATGCAAATACAAGAGAAAGAGGTTACGGAATTATGACCCTTTGTCCCTTTGAACTATGGAGATTTAATTGAGCAAATAACAGCAATTGCCTGGTTCTTAATTTCCTGAATAAGAGCAATGTAACAACTTTTTGTTATAATTTTATTCATTGCTCCTTTCACATCATCTTCTACATCACCAACATTCCCATCGACAATTGATTACACAACAGATTTTGGAGTACCTTCACCAACTACCCATGGGTCATCACCTGGAACAACTGACACTGGGACATCTTCTGCTCTACCAAGCGAAGGCTCGTCTGCAGAACCAACTGATGCCAGCCCGACAAGTGCTGAAAGCAGTACAGGACAAATATCTACAGAGGGTATGTAAATAGAGAGTTGCAGAGAGTACCAGCTCCAAGTTTTGCTATTAACCAGTTGCCTGTAAGTCCTATTGGCGAAATTTGGACAATGATCTGTTGGCCAGTCTTCGTGTTGCAATTCGTCAAACAATTATCCACATAAAACAGGCAATAGCAATATTCCACAAAATTACAGCAAGATCAAGGATTCAATTGGAAAGGTAGTAGAGCAAGCACTTCAAATTGAGTTTGTTGATGGAGATTTTATAATGAGTCTGATTGTTCAACTACATAAAGAGATTTTACAGTCGTTGAAATTAAAGGTTCATGATATGAGAGTAAGACGAGGATACCTTTCAAACATGCAAATATAAGAGAAAGAAATCATGGAATTTTGACCCTTTGTCCTTTTGAACTATGGAGATATGATTGATCAAATAACAGCAATCGCCTCGTCGTGAATTGCTTTAATTAGAACAGTGGAACAACTTTTCACGATAATTTGATTCATTGCTCTTTACACAGCAACTTCTACAGCATCAACATTCCCATCGACAATTGATTACACAACAGATTTAGGAGTACCTTCACCAACTACCCATGGGTCATCACCTGGAACAACTGACACTGGGACATCTTCTGCTCTACCAAGCGAAGGCTCGTCTGCAGAACCAACTGATGCGAGTCCGACAAGTGCTGAAATCAGTACACGAGAAATATCTACAGAGGGTATGTAAATAGAGAGTTGCAGATAGTACCAGCTTATTTGCTTTGCTTGTAACTTTAACTTTTGGACAATTAGCCTGTTATTGCTCTTTACGTTTGCTGAATTTGCGAAAAAAATCTATTGACGTTTGTTTTTGTTGTATTTTCTAAAATCATTATCGACATGAAAAAAATCACTTTTGTGGAAAATTTTAGTGTTGTCAACAATAAAACAACTCTGCAGTTATTGAAGAGGGAATGCAGCGAGCTTTTCGATATTATATTGGAGAGGGATGATTGTTTGTTGTGTCTGATCTGATTCTGCAGCTGCATGAAATTATTTATTCAAAGACAATATTTAAGATAGGCGAGCAGGAAGAGCACAAACAACTTTCCTATAGCCGTAAAACTTTCTATAGGGGGGAGGTTAATGAGCAATGACGTAATTTTTTTGATGAGCGCCGCCATCGGCTCATGCGGACAGGTTTTGTATGTCTTGGAATCACGCTCGATTCTGATAACATTCTGCACATGCGCAAATCGCAAGACAGAAAGACAACCTTGTAAACAGTGAAAGCCCTGTGGAATTCTGTCATTTCTTTCGTAAGTTACATATTTTTGAAAATCACTCTCAAAAATTTGTAATTTTCTGAAGTTTTCTGGGTATTTTTTCTGTCCTTTTTAGAGGACCTGGAGAGGATGAATGAGATTTTTCATGTGGAAACCGCTAATTTTTTCAGTGACCTGAATACATCACCTACCATTTCCACCCACAACCAAGTCGGGAACGCGACTGTAAATGTGTGGAACGGGTTTTTATACATAGCCTATTTTCCGTCTTTTGACAAATAGGATTGGCTTGTTTGACCCAGAAAATGGAGGAGGTGAGCAGTGATAGACCCTTTGAGGAGAAGCATATCTCCATGCTGACACGTCTATGCCGTGTGTGTGTCACACAAGACCTAAAAAGCCTGCAAATGTCAACTTATATGCCAATGAACTCATGAAGGTGTGCCAGTGCCACCACAATGTTGATCACTTCCGTCCAGGCCTTTCCGACACCCCCCTATGGCAGTACGTACGTACGCGTACGGCAAATCGTCGGCATACGACCACAAAATTACCTCTGAAAACTGTTTCACGCTGCATAATTCGATGACCCTCTGCTGGGAAGTAGTTATTCGACTGCTGCAGTCTTTTTGTTTAGGCTTTCCGTTTGTTCTCTATTGCCCTATCAATGGGACAACGCGAAATGTTTTGCCGTCGCTAGCCACTGTTTACGTATTGATTTTGAAATTCGCTGCATATTACGGGGTCAAGTCAGGTCGTAAGCCATGTGCGCATGAGCTCCAAATTTACCCAGCAGCCTCGGCGAAAAGTTATACGGCCATAGGGCTCTATGAGGAAAGTTGTTTGTGAAGAGGACAATTTTCGTATATTGAAGTAAGGTTTGGGCCCTTTTTTCAACTATCTCTAAGCTCTATGTAGATGTGCGTAAACATATAACAGCATGTGCTTTGTCGTGAAGTGCCTTAATGAGGGATATTTAGCAAATTCCACAATTATTTGATTGTTTGGTCTTTGAACAGCAACTTCTACATCACCAACAATACCATCGACGACCAATTATCAAGTACCTTCATCATCTACCGATGGCGAACAACCTGGAACAACTGACACTGGAACGTCTCATGCTCTACCAAGTGAGGGCTCCTCTGCAGAACCAACTGATGCGAGCCCGACAAGTGTTGAAAGCAGTACAGGAGAAATATCTACAGAGGGTATGCACATAAATTTGCAGAGAGTGAATGTTAAGAGTGTTTGCTCTAAATTTGACCTATGAGAAATTCATTTCAGCTGTGATTGTTGTATATTAAGAACGTGGTACTGTTGTACATACCATTGCTTAAAATTGCAATAACTCTGTTCGAACGTTGAAGTCTCGAAGATTAAAGCCGATGCAACGTGAAATGTTTGAATTGCAATTTATTCTGTTAATGGGTACAGTATGCCTTTGAAAGTGAACTTTATATAATCCCATACCAGGAATAGGTCGGAAATAATTAAAGACTAGCAAGTAGCAGTCAGTCCTTTCGAGTTATTACCCCACCCTTCTCCAAAGGTAGTTAAATGCTTAGAGGCGCCTCCATGTGTGCTGACTCTCTTATAGCGCCACGATTCCCCTCTGCTAGTGAAGGACTAAGCGAAAGGAAGTGCTGAACGTTGATTTGCGTTCTGAGGCAATATACCTCATTGAATGCTGTACCTTTTTGAAAATTTTGAAATACACCATCACAGTGTGATGCCAATGGTAGTAAGAATACAGGATATGTTCTTGTAAAATTTTGGAATGAACTATCATTCCCAAGCGGGCATGGGAAATTGTGTACCCCTCTTGTACAACAATGAAAATTATAGTAAATTCTGATGCCTCGAGGTGTAATTTGAATAGAACAGAAAAGATTTACCGTTTTCAATGATAAAACCATGGGAGAGAATAAGAGGCTGTCTTCTTTCCCGACGACATTTTCTAACATAGTTTTAATTAATTTAATGTAATATCATATTGTTGCAAAGGAAAAGCAAATGTGTGAACACACGTGTTATTTTCACGTACCAGAATTTAAGCAGAGTTTACGGTACAACACATCTGGGAGACAGATTTTCAGACTCTAAGTGTTCCACAAGTCTTTTCTGATCCATCACTTGTGGAGGCTAATTTTAAAGCTCTTGGAGAAAGAAAAACCCACCGTCTTAGTTTTTCGAAAATTCTAAATCTAAATTTTCCCCATTGAGATAATACAGGGATTTTGAATCCGGCCATTTTGAATTTCAAATATCGCAAAATGTTTTGGTAATTTGTTTTGCTAGTTCCAAATTTGGCACGGTGACACTCGAGGTTTATTGTTGATTTGATAAGAGAATGGTTGAAAGTTTTGTTGAGGAAAGTTTGAGCTTAAATTTTAGTCTTTCACTTTTGAGGCGCATACTACGTTAGCAGGAGATACTTTTTGTATTGTGTATTGTGATACTAGTAGATAAATAATAGTTGCGGCTTCTGATATGGCAGTATGATGCACCTTCGGAACATACAAGTATATTGGGATAGTCAATTTCTTCAACACCTTTCTGATCTACCGCTTGTGGGGTCCTTTTAACGATCCTGAAGTAAGAACAATTTTTAGTTTCTTAGTTTTTTAGAAAAAATCCCGGGAGTTATTTCAGGGGTGGTGGCTAAATTAAATTTCAAATATTGGTAAATGCTAACAGAGTTTGCAGGGTGATCCTGATCTTTGCTTTTAATTTGGTAGGAGAATGGTTAGACGTTTCATTGACGGAAATGTGAGCAAAAGTTTGTCTATGTCGAGGCGCATAATAACTTTTATTATTTTTTTCGATAAGTAAAACATTATGAAATCAAGACACAAAGGTTTCCAAAACCAGTGTGACACTCTTTTGTGCTTATAATATAAATTAAAGGGTGACTTTTATGTTTTCTGAAAGCATAGAATTTGAATCATGATTACTTTTATGTTCTCTGAAAGCATAGATTTTGAATCATGGTTACTTTTGATAAGCCTTTTATGTATTTCCTTTTCTATAATTCTGCCATTTGTAATCCAAACAAGACGATTTTATGTCGGTTTACTAACTGTTGAACCTGCAATCGAAATTTTTCGCACAGTTTATGCAAGTCCTGGTCGTTAAGGCCAAACGAAGTGAGCTGCATTTATTTATCGTTTTATAGCTTCAACTACTAGAGTGTACACAACTACATTGGAGCCAACGGCAGCCTATCCAACGACATCGACTTTTCCGATGACCACAGAAGAGGAGACAACCACATTAATGACTATCGCAACAACCTCTGAGACAGAAGCTACAACAGTGGAAGCATCAACGTCCATTGAAACTACAGCGCGATCAACTAGAGTTGTACCTTCTACTGGGCATGAAAGTACTTCCTTGACAAGTACAGTGACAGGGGTCCCCACTTCGTCAATGTCTACGTCTATGAATACAGAAGCTACCAGCGGACCACCGTCTACTCCCGAGATGCCTACATCCATTCCCCACACGTCTACTCTGCCAAGTACACCTGTTGCAGCCACAACGCCAGCCATATTCACTACAACAGTTCAAACAACAGCAAGAACAACAACACTTGTTGATACTACAATTGCAACGACAATGTTGCCCACAACGACACCTATTATTTGTGTTAATGGTAAGTCTTCCCAGCACAGATGTTTTAACTAATTTGTCAATGAAATTACGCGGAAAACATGGCAATATGAATGGATGAGATTCAAATACACTCTGATTTTCAGTGAGTATGTAAGATTAATCAGATAAAAGGGTTAAACTACTTATCGATTATTCGCAGCAAAACTACAATAAGCCACTACTTAGGGACTTCAAAATCTCTTAACATCTGCATACCGTATACTTATTCATATATGCCTATATGTACACATGATTCATATATTTTGATCAGGCTTCGTATAATATTGTAGTGCACTTTGAAACTGTCGTCT
Source organism: Ptychodera flava (assembly GCF_041260155.1). Classification (NCBI taxonomy): domain Eukaryota; kingdom Metazoa; phylum Hemichordata; class Enteropneusta; family Ptychoderidae; genus Ptychodera; species Ptychodera flava. The sequence goes on along the minus strand of NC_091945.1, from coordinate 13,814,564 downwards.
CAGCAATATATTGACGAAAATGTTTGATTTCTTACGTTTAAGTTCGTTTGCCGATTCTACTTCTTTTATATGACATGACATTTTACTTTATTATTGCATTTAAGGTCAAATATCTCAGTTTCTTGTAAAGTTTTAAAGATATTTCAAGTTGACGATACTTCGGGTTCCATTGACATCATGAGCGAGTTTTTCCTGTAGACGCCATCTATATGCAGCTGTACAGTAGGGATATAATATCGGATATTGGAAGAGTAAACTTTTGCGGAATCGCGGCTGGTTAGATTTCCTAACAGTAATGCTATGAAAATAGATTTTTACACATTTATGTGACCACCCCAGTGTGAACCTGCTACAATATATTTTCAGCTACCTGTACTCCAGAGTGTCAAAATGGTGGTGACTGCTACAAATGTGGCGCTGAATCACCTTATTGCTCCTGCCCACCAAACTGGCAGGGAAATACGTGTGGCAATGGTATGTACACTGCTTTGCTACATTAGTACAAAATGGAAGGCTGGTCTTATACGTGTACATTCTGCACAATGGATGAAGTTGATGTCATCGTAACATACATAACACGTTTTTCTGTATGCACTTGTATTCATATGAAACAAGGAAAAACGTAAAACAAGAACAGGACCGTATTTCATAGCCGGATTTATCGACCGTCAAAGTGAACAATAAGTTCGGGATTTAATGCGATTGTGGGCTGCCTCATACAATAAGCGCATCTTAAAATACAAATAACGTACTGTTTTCACTCCAGATGTCGACGAATGTGAAGGCGAAACACATGACTGCGACGAAGTGGCAACTTGTACTAATACCATTGGTTCATATGTTTGCACGTGTCCAAGCAGTGGTTACCGTGGTAATGGCACCTACTGTGAAGACATTGATGAATGTGGGGAAGGATCAGACGCATGTTACGGTGGTGCAACATGTCAAAACACAGAAGGATCTTACAACTGTATATGTCCGAACGGGACAGATATTTGTAGAGGTAGTAAACTGTTTTCTATATCAGTATCAGCGCCGTTTTGTATCTTGAAATAATACTGCGGATTGTTTTCCAAACTTATCAATTAATTAGGCAAACATGTGTATACTGTAGACATATGTGGACTGTAACATGGGCGTCATCGGAAAAAGAAACAAGTTGAAGGGGATGACATTATCTTTATCTACGACGGATAGATGGTGCCAAATTTAGAGCTAGCAGCAAGATAGAGACACAGCAGACGTATGTCGGATGCAAGACTAGCTAGTTCGATCGACCAAAGTGCATACAGGGCTTTCGTGATCTATCGACTGCTTTGTTACTTACGATTATAAATTCACTTGTACGCATATTATCTATACCTTATGTTAAATATTTAACAATGATCATATCCTTTGTGAGTGATGCCAAATAATTTTAACACAGATGTTGATGAATGTGCTCTCGGATTGGACACTTGTCAACAACTATGTAACAATACATTGGGGAGTTATATTTGCTACTGTGAGTCTGGGTTTGTATTGAAAGAAGACGGAAAGAGTTGCGAACGTAAGTAGACATTTATTTTTGAATGACGCAGTCAATGTTGTCGTCAGTAATTGAACCACGAATGGTTTACACAGTACCTCCTCAAATCGTTTAAGTCTTCATATAATTTTATAATTCATGCTACGACAAAGTGCAGTTATTTTCACATAAATGTAGCACTGTGGTGCATTCATTTGCTCCGACCAAATCCCCCATTTCCATGTATGCGAAAAAAAGTAACATATTTAAGCAAATCACTGTCAAATGAGAGCAAAGATGTATTGCAGTCGGTGGTTTACTACTGCATAAGCACATTTTTACGTTTATGTGCTAAAAGTAAAACAATGTGCAACTACAACGGTTCCAGGGAAATTACATCCGGACATTTACCCACCTAATACTTACCCTGACAATGTCCCTAACCCTATCCCATCTGATGAGTATAGAAAATGTGAGGATTTAAAATATCGAGGAGTAACCTGAGACAACATAACGCAGTTCTAAAGCTAAAATATCACTATGCAGGATTGAGCCCATTGGTATAAGTCATAAACCACTTCTGCAGGTTTGTGTACGACTTATATTGTCATCATCAAAACCAGATGGACTACGCCAACAATAAGTTACAGTTGGAATTCTTAAATAACATAATTAGATGAAAGTAAGTTGAGCAAAAGAGCCTTTCTTGGCTCGGGGTTTCGTCATAACACACATAAATACGTTTGTTTTTATAAAAGTGTGATATGTTGAATGGAACAGTATTGTGTTGAAATTTTACCATGTTCAACTTAAAAACACGTGAAAAAAAACATTTTCAATCATGCCTTGTTGTAAAATAGTTTTCTTTGAAGCTTTGTTAAAGTTATTTAATGATATAAATTGCATCCTCTTCGATATTTAGTTACAAATTAGTAAAAAAAACCGGCTAGTTTTCAATCGGGTAAACGGTCACTCCAAATTTTCCATTATATCCAAATTGTTCGAAGCGAAATAAATATGGAAAGTCGAAAAGATAATTTAAAGCATTGATCACCCGGAAATATTTTTGTTACCTGTGAAAAGCAGAGCAATTATAATGTTTCGACAAGTCATATTAAAAGAACAAAAACAAATGATACGTAAGTCAGAGTACGAGATATCAAGGTTTCAGAATATGTTTACCATCGCAATTACTTCGCTTATACGTTTTTAAGAGCTGTATTCTTCATACAACAGCATTATTTCCTGCATTTACTATTGCATTAACTGTAATTAATCAAGTATTTATGATTTTATTCTCTATTAACAGCTGAAAATACCTGTCAAAGAACATGTGATAACGGTGTTTGCTACCTCGACGGACAAAATGAGCAGAAATGTCAGTGTGATAGGGGCTATGAGCAGACTCTGGATGGCAATTGTCAAGGTATCACAAGCTTCTTCTCTCGTATGCGAGAACTATGTCGATATTAACTTGAGAATAGTTGTAACGGCGCCAGAAGTATTATCATGCAAAAATTTCCGCATCATCACCATTTATGAATTAGCATTATCCTTCGGCAATATTTCGCAATTAGTCAGATTTGTTGATATTTAATCTTTGTCTTGTCCCCGAGGTTATCGTTCGCCCAGTTAAAGCAATGTATTCGTTACTTCGCTTCGATAAAGTTTGTATGTGCGATGTGTGATAGTGAGCGTGCGTGCGTGAGTGCTTCACGAAGTCTACAACGTGTGGAGCGGTCTCAGTCAGAACCAGATATGAACTGAATATGCTCACGTGTTTTACAACAGGTTCATCAATAGTAGTACGCTTCACAGAACAATGAGATATATGTTATCACTATATGTAGCAGGTTTTTTTCAACTTCGCACAGTACTCTCAGAGTTTAATCACTAATTACAAAACTTTATTTAATATGCAAATGAGCTGTTAATTAACTTGACACTGCTCAATGCTTTATGGGACAATTAGATATCCATCAGATCAACATTTGTAGCACGTTTTATTTAATTTAATACTGTAATTTTAGAGTAATGTCACGAATTACAAAGTTCATTAAATATGCAAATAAACCCTAAATTAACTTGACACTGTTCAATGATTCATAGCACAATTAAATATTTATCAAATCAATATCTGTAGCACGTTTCACAAAATGTTGGTGCCGAAATTTCAGAGTTATATATCTAATTACAAAGTTTATTAAATATGCAAATGAACCCTTAATTAACTTTACACTACTAAATGCTTTACAACACAGTTAGATATCTGTCGTATCAGTATGTGCAGCAGTTTTCATCACATTTGATGCAGTTATTTTGGAGTTATATGACTAATTATAAGAAAGAAAGAAAATTTTCCATTTGTGGATGTGCGTGTTTTCATTAATGGACAATAAAGTAATTTGAATTGAATTGAATTGAATTGAAGACTTCATGAAATATGCAAATGAGCTAATTATTAACTTGACACTGCTCAATGCTTCTCAGTACAATTGGATATTTATCAGATCAACATCTGTAGCAAGTTTCATGAAATTTAACTCTGTAATTTTGGAGTAATATCACTAATTACAAAGTTCATTAAATATGCAAATGAACCCTTAATTAACTTCACACAACTAAATGCTCTACACCACAATTAGATATCTGTCGGATCAGTCTCTGCAGCAGATTTCATCACATTTGGTGCAGTTATTTTGGAGTTATATCACTAATTACAAAACTTCATAAAATATGCAAATTACTGATTTGTTAACTTGACACTGCCAAATGCTTCTCAATACAATTAGATATTTATCAAATCAATATCTGTACCTAATTTCACTGACTTGGGTGCAGTTATTTCAAAGTTAAATACATAATTACAAAGTTCATTAAATATGCAAATGAAACCTTAATTAATTTCACACTACTAAATGCTTTACACTACAGTTAGATATCAGTCGGAATAGTATCTGCAGCTGATTTCATCACATTTGGTGAAGTTATAATGGAGTTATATGACTAATTACAGACCTTCATAAAATATGCAAATGAGCTATTTATCAACTTGACACTTCCTAATGCTTCTAAGTATAATTAGATATATATCAGATCAATATTTGTTGCAAGTATCATCAAGTTTAACGCAGGAAATTCAGAGTTATCTCACTAATAACAAAAGTTCATTAAATATGCAAATGAGAAGATAATTGACATGACACTCACAGTATCATCATAATGTTCTTAGATTGTCATCTGTGAAAAGTTTCATGAAATTTTGTGCAGTATTTCTTGATATATGTCAACACTGTAATTACCGTCTCCATAGGGAAACCATTGTACGGAAAAAAACGATATTGCATAACTTCATTAATATGCAAGCCACACTAACCAAAATCTAATCAGTTCTTGCAAGTAGCATATGGTACCTGTGTACCGAATCTGACTTGAATCCGTTCAGGCGTTTTTGAGTTATCGTGTAAACAGACAGACAGACAGACAGACACACACACACACACTAACACACACACACACACACACACACGGACAGACAGACAGACATCGCTATGACAATAGCCCACGTGTTTACACACGTGAGCTGTCTCAGTCAGAAAAATGTAACAACTTAGCCGGCTATTGAACCACTCTTTTTAGGGAGTGGAGATTTAGCCGAGCGGTTCTCTCTGTGGCCTCTCCGCTAGGCGACTGATGCCGTATGTTGTGGGTTCGAACCCGATTGAAAACTAGCCGTATTTGATAGAATCGAGTTAATGTTTTCAAGAACACTTTTTTAACACATCAAAGACACTTAAGACTCGACTTTCAAATGGCCTGTTTCACGGAACACACCGTTTACCGGATAAATGTTGCTACGAAATGTTATTACCTTTCAGATTGCAATGAGTGTCTTAGACAAGCCTGTGGTGTGGATAACTGTGAACAGCGATGCCTGAACACAGAAGGAAGCTACATCTGCAGTTGTGATCGGGGATATGAATTAGATAACAACAACTATACATGTACAGGTACCTTTTAACTTTCTTGTCGACTGGACACAGAATAGCTTTGCCCATGCTATGTTTTCAGTTTCAGCGATTCATAACAAATCCTAGTTTATTTTTTGAGTTTGTATGTCCAACAAAATCGTACTCGCACCCGGTTGCTTATGTTGGACATAATAGTAAAAGTTATAATTTCTGTCAGATGCTTCACTCGCAACTGTAGAATATTTGGTATTACTACTGAACAGGTTTTATATACTTGGCCAATACTGAAGAGAATCAGGGAACGGATGTGCGAGAAACGAATGAAAATTGTGAAATGGGAAATGGAGGATGCTACACGTATTCTTTCAATTTTTTGGCAAATGACACGGTACTGTTGATTGATGTAATATTTGTATTTGCCACAGAGATAAATGAGTGTGAGTCTAACCCATGTGTTAACGGAACATGTATAGATAGAGTTGACGCATACGAATGTGACTGTTACGCTGGATTCACTGGAGTAAACTGTGAAATAGGTAACAAACTATTACGTTCTATAATAGACACCGACTTTATTTTGCTGTCGATATGAGAACATTATTCACAAATCCGTACATTTTGCATGATTTTTTTTTGTGTGTGGAGAAAAATCAAATTTGTTGTGTAAGCTGTCGTTTTGACATATTATTACTTAACAATTATTGTTTACAAGATTCTCTTGAAAACAGTGTTTATATTTGATTTGTTTGATTTTCATTATATGGAACCTATAAAAATTGGCTGTTCTTATTTCATTTGACACCCATAATTTTAACTATCAAACTATCAAAACGTCGCAGTTTAATGCGTACAAAATAAATACTAGTTACTTCAATGTTAGATTGTGCATTCTTGATAGATATAATTTTTGACTGATCTTCGTCGATCACATCGAAATGTAGGTCTATGAGAGGTTATGTCGAAAGCAAGGATTTAAAACACTTTACATGAGTCGGTTTTGCGCAATGGTACACATTGGCATTGGCTATGTACCTTTTTCAAGTATGATAATGTTTTTCTTTTCAAGAGGAAAGCAATTCCAATTCATGATTACTTACCACAACTTTTCCATTCCAGATATAAACGAATGTGCTTCTAATCCATGTGTTAACGGCAATTGTCAAGACCTTATCGCAGAGTATCAATGTGTTTGCGATGCTGGATGGGAAGGAACCAATTGTGATGAAAGTAAGAATACATCTGAAATAAACATATAATATGGCTTATTATTTTGAATACGTTACACCCGTAGACCCTACGAAAAAAGATGGTCTATGGTGACACAAAGTGAACTAGGATATATTTTGAGTGCACAAAAGCATCGGAAAATTATTCATTAAACTCTTCAGGCAGCGTATGCCCGCAAAGTCATATATATATATATATATATATATATATATATATATATATATATATATATATATATATATATATATATATATATGTCGCCATAGATACCGCAAAGACTGCAAAGACTCCGATGTAGTAAAACATATGTACTCGATTTAGAATGTCATTTGTGATGACCATTTTACCTGTCACGGCCACGAAATAAGAAAATAATCACATTTCTGCAATAAATATCTTCGATTGCATATCATTTCTATAGGTAACTTAGAGCATAATGTGTTTATTATTTTGATGTAGAATGACGCAGATCGTACATATCATTGATCGCCTTTTCAATATTTCATACACTCAATGGCTATTAGCTATTGAAAGAAACGGAAAAGACAACTGTAACGGATTTCAAAATACAAAGTGTATTCTTCTTAGATATCGACGAATGCCTATCTAATCCTTGCTTCTATGGAACCTGCGAGGACGGTATTAACAGTTACACGTGCAACTGCGAGACCGGTTGGGAAGGCACACACTGTAACGAAGGTAGGATGAATGAAATAATTCTTATGATCGATTATTACGTATTGGCTTTTCAGTTTCCCCGGGACGGCTTTTTATAATTGACAGAAATGTTAAAGAGATAATGAATATGCATTGCGTACATCACCTTCAGTAAGCATCTTCAAAAATGACGAGACACTTAACTAGTTTACTTAATTTATGCGAATCAATCGTTTGCTATAATCTTCTTTACAGATATCAATGAATGCCTAGATTTTAACGATTGTGATCAAATCTGCATCAATGTAAACCGGACTGTTGATGATGATGGCTACTTTTGTGATTGTCGCGAAGGATATGAACTGAATAACGGAGGCAAACAGTGTGATGGTGAGTAATCATAAAAAGGCATATTATTGTAGAAAATCGAGTATCTCCATGACTATAAAATTAGCTCACTTGTCTGGTAATTTATGACATGCAGCCCTAAATTAGAATGCAGCTCGGGGTCAGGTATCCAACGCTTAAACGTTTACAATATTCTTCGGCCTCCCACTTGTGGAAGCTCCTTGTGTAGCTTATGGAGTAAATAGAGTTTCACCTGATGCTTGATTTTGTGAAAATCGGGAAGTGTTTTCCCCCACACATAGAACAAAGGATGCCGGCTAATTGAATTTTAATTATCGATAAATATCGGGTGTTGCTTTAGTGTAAAAATGTGCACGCTGGCTCCCCGTTTTCATTCATGGTTTGAAAGAGAATCATTGAAAAGTTTGCTTCGGGAAAGTTTGAGCAAAAATGTAAGTCTTTAAGTCAGGTGTGAACTACCATAAATTAATTGCATTTACTTTTTATAACAAATATATTAATATTTGAGGCACACCTGAAGAACTTTTGACGAAACTAATTTGACTGTGTAAATCAGTTCCTGTCAACGGATGACATTGATGAATAAATACAAGCACACCCCTAAGATTATGTACCCCTAAGATTTTTGAATAAGTACGTTCAATTGATATACATAATAAATCAAGGAAGTAGAACGTGTTGTTTTTAGTATTGTTTATTGATCTTTTCTGTTCTACAGATATTGACGAATGTGAAAGAGGCACAGATGAATGCCAACAAAACTGTATCAACGTCATAGGAAGCTACAGGTGTTTCTGTGACAGAGGTTACACTCTTGATGACAAAGACTGCACCGGTAATCACCACCAATTGCCACATTCAGTAACGTGTGAAGGAAGGGGTATCTGAACTCGGGCTGTACTCTTCATTGTCGAGCTCGAAATTTGTAGAAAGTCTAAGCGTTGTACCGTCAACTTGGATGTAATGTTTGAAATTCATTGCTTTCATAAGAGGATCTTAATGAAGTCATACAAATTATTTGACTGTTCGAGATGAAGTCGTTTGTATATTTGTTCAACTCATACTTTGTAATTTTTGGTATTTTGACCCGTACAATGTTCATATTCTATAGCATTGTTTTCTTCTTATTTCTGAAATACATGTCACCATAAAGTACTTCCTCACCATTGGCATATACGTTGCAGGTACAGTGTACACCCAGTATTATGATTACTACATGTATCTTAGTGATTTAATATAATCATCAGCCCCTCATTTCTTATCATTCTCTTCTATTAGATATAACTCGATGTCCAACATTTTGACGAATCTGATAACCTGCTGGCTTTTACTAATGCTTGTTTCTTTCATATATATTCACAGATATCGATGAATGCACTGACGGCTCGCATCAATGCAGCGCATTTGCAAATTGTACGAATGTTCCTGGGAGTTACAATTGCACTTGTCTGGATGGATATGAAGGTGATGGAGTGATATGTAAAGGTGAGTACTTCTCCAAATTCAGATGTTGTAAACTTATATCATACAGCGTTGCGCTGCTTTTCCCTGTGCATCGCGGTACTCATTGTTTTCTTCTGCCATTCTAGAAATAATACTTTTTGCGTACGGTGATGAAAATGGAGATACAAGATTGAGAGAGACCCATGACTTCCGATTCGGATGGAATGATGTTATATCAACAACCCTACGTCCACCAGCTGGATTTCCGTTTTGGGGAGAATTTTACTATAGCCTGTATGTAAGTATAGAGGAGTCATCTACTTTTGTAAGGATCACAATGCTTGGTTGCCTGTAATGTTACTTTGATCACTGTACTCCACCGGAATGCTGTAACTTTTATCTGTATGTCATGAGAAGATATTGCAATCTTGTGTAATGGAAGTCCTTATAAGCGATTATATTTTACTGATATGTGTTATAAAGCAGAAACTAGTTGTTTGGTAAAGAGAAAAAGGCGTACAACGAGTAAAGTGACGATTTTATCTTCTATCTATGCAGTTCACAGACAACGGTTTGTTTGTTTTCAATTATGAAAATGACGACAAGTTTGCATACCCTAACCCTTACCCAGAAGGATTCACTACGAGCAGGGATGTTCCCATGGCGGCAATATTTTGGGATGATGTTGATTTGAACGTAGAAAATACTGGAGAAGTCTTCTATCAGGTGAAGGGATCATTTCTTTGCCTTTCATACACTTACACGAATGACTGAATGATTGAAGTGGAATAGATGTCGAGTTTCTTTGTAATTATAACTTAATTTATTTGATAATAATTATTTGTCCTATTGTTATATATTGACCTGTAACTCTAAATTGACTCTTCAGTCCGCCTTTTTCATCATTTTGTCGACGACTGAGTCTAAGCAGGACATATTTGTACTGTTTATTCTTGCGCTAAAAGAAGACATCGAGTATCTATTACGTGAACTGACAATTGAAAAGCATATGTACATGTATCAACAGAATATTGACGTCAATTGATATCCTAATGAAGTATGACAAAAATGTACATTGTTGATATCTTTAAGGTGTACAATGGGGTGACTGGTACCCTATCACCAGAAAAGCAAGATATCGTAGAGTCCGTCAATGAAAGGATTCGCTCACAGTACGAGGACACTGAATTCTCTGAATTCACAGCCAATTGGGTCGTAATAGTCACGTGGGAGGACGTGCCTTGCTTTACAGCCAAATACACTAAAAACACGGTAAGTAGATTTTCACTTGCAAAGTCAAAATTGCTTGATCAATGAAACTAACAACATTTATATTTACATTTACATCAACCGTACAAGAGAAACAGAGTTGTCTTTGGTATTTGGTATTTGAGAGGGGAACTTTTTGGTGAAGCATACTGTCTTCCTTGCTCTCGTGCTGTATTCCATTTAGATATAATCAGAAAAATACTATAGTGGAATATTTTAAATACCCTGCGCAATAATGACGCATCACAACCTTAAATAGTTTGACCGTGATTACATAACTATTTCAGCCAAACACTTTCCAAGGGGTCCTTGCTACAGATGGGAGGTATGGATTCGTTCTTGCAAATTTCAAGGAAGACGAAATGTCATGGCGTTACCAGACTCGTCGTGATAACAATGCCATCATCGGTTACAATGGCGGCCGAGGTATAGAAGAAGAACTTTACAATGAACACGACCCCTCCACCCCTCTAGAAGAACGCTACAGGCCGGATCAATATCTGGGCAATACGGATCGCAAGGGAAGATGGATATTCCGCGTTGAAAATAACGACGAGACAACTTATAATGTCAAACAAGCATGTCTGAATTGGTACAACCAACAACCGGATCCTGACGACTGGAGTGATGGACTGGGACTCTGTCCGTGTGCCTTCAATCAAGGAAAGAGCGACAACTCATTCGGAAGAGCGAACGGTGCTTATGACGACGAACCTTCGTGGGTTTCCAATAACTGTAATATCGACAGCGACTTAGCTGATGTGATTAATTCACTAGAAGGTTTGCAGGAATATAGTATATCGTCGTTTATACCACACCTCATCCATAACCTCTGTCGTGACTCGTCAATCTTCAGTGTGTTGGATAGGTCATTTAGCTGGTGATACATGCTTAAGGTCAACAAATTCGGAGTTCTTATCACTGTTGACAGTACAGATAATCATTTAAGTGCATGGATAAGCTTGAAAGCAATATCTAAGTGTGCGTGTATTCTAGAAACATAACGGAAGATAGGGCTATCGTCACGACCAACGATAACAGAAAACATCCTCGAGTTTTTACAGCGAGGAAAATGGATGAGGTGTGTCATAATCCAGATAATCAACTCCCCATATTCGGATAACAGGATGTTTGTTTACCCTTGGGTCCATAAGTCATCCACTCAAGATAGACTGCTGTGGCCCTAGCAACCAGTCGAGGGGTGTTTTATGCTTTACCTCGAGAGGCCAACGTTTTTTTGTGTATCAGACGATGAAATAATTAGCGCAGGATTCGTCCAGACACATTTGGTAAAATTCAGATATGGCGCAAAATATCACGTTAAAACCGTGATATAAAATCAAATATGCAAGGTCAGACATACATTTGAAATGATGAATCCTGTTCAGGCGTTCTAATAATTATACGAATTAAAAGACTGACCTTGCTTTTTCGCTTATTGTGATTTACTGGCACACGTTGTTGGATGGGCTTAAGTGTTAGAAGATTGAAAAGATAAGTTTATAAATTTCTGAGGTAAGATTTGATATCCTACTGGTGCCTACTTCTTCGTAATAAACGAAGTCACCGGCTCACGTTCAGGGTGATTTGTCGCCCCCCTTTCAGATGTACACTTCACAAGTTTTTCATGGTGAACAATCATGTTTGTATCTGCTTTGATGTAATCAATGACTATTTTCAGACACGGCTCTGTGCCTTCAGACAGCCTTTCCAAACCAACATGGAGCGGGACAGCGATGCTGTTACAGATCAGACCAATCGTTGATCGAAGGATACGGCACAACATGGGCCAGTAGTTTTATGGAACGGCATCAGTTTTTATCTAGTTACGGACAGTGGAATCGATTTGACTGGGATGCCTACTGTGATTGGATAGGTAAGCGGTTAACTTGATTATCCTTCGTACACATTAAACAATCTTCGTGGAGAGCTTTAAAACTCGCAGCAACAGTATCAAAACCTGTACAGTCATTCCTTATGGATAAATTATGTAGGATTTAAGCAGTGACCTCGGTCTTCATTGATTTCATTTCCGTGTCAATATTTCGAGTTACTTTTCTTTTTGTCAGCCAAACTGATTTTATTTGACGTAAACACCGTCTTGTTAGATGAAACTCGATAGAAACTGGCTGCTCGCAGATACACGTACAACTAATTTTGTTTAAACTTAGTGTGTGTTCTCTTACTCAATTTGTCGTATATGATCTGGGCTGAACACTCACTGGTTCTATTTCTACCTCAACAGAAAATGATGTCACTCCAAGGTATTTGTGCTGTGAACTATCTGGAGACAGTTCTTTCTGTGGCAAATACGAAGAGAAAAGACCGGCTGGTAGATGTGCTGGCTACATACCCCCTAAAACAGGCAAGTTCAACTTCGGGTCATTTATTTCTTCTGTGAGCCACACCCTTGCGACACACCTGTGAGAGATGTGCAGCACGAATATATCTACAAACCTGCACTTGTGACTACTTGAGCGGCGGGCTTCCTGCTCGCTCGCCAAATCGCAATATGCGACTAAAATTGAGTTATGCGAGGAGATCTGTCCACTGTCCTAACCTGACAGTTTTATCTCGAGTATAGTTTTGAGATATCCCGAGCAATTTGTTATCGTTTGAAAGACATCACAGCGAACCAGGCTGTGGAACCCTCTGGAAAACCAAGAGAAGTCGATTGAAATTTTCCTCTACTGTCTTTATTAGGCTGTGATGGCAAAGAACAACTGTATCCATAGCCGTATAGTATACTCGAATAGCGTTGGAACTTGGCTATACGGTGCATCAGTGGGGTAATACTGGAGTGGCGAGATCTTTTTCCGAGCTTGAACAAGTACCGATACGGCAATGAGTCGCCCGCTGTACTCTAACCTGACCGCTGTAACAATTGTGTCTTTTGTAGTATGGATGGTTTTAGTCTAAGCTGACCGTACCGCTGTAACAATTGTGTCTTTTGTAGGAGTGATAGTTTTAGTCTGACCTGACCACTGTTGTGTCTGCTTTAGTAAGGATAAGTGTCACGTCGATTAGTTGAAAGCGATAAATTTTACACTTAGACCAAATAGACCAGGAACAACAAACTAGACCTTGAAGGGCTCACAGTGGTATAGCCTGGTATTGCTGCTCATGGTCCCCTACATACGGCAGGAGTTCGCTTTTCGCTGTTCCTCTTCTGCTTGTCATTGGCACAAAATATTGTCTGGAATTCAAAACGATCGGAGCATGTTTCTTCACTGAACAACATATTTTCCCCGTTGTGAAAAGCGAAAGCCATGACGCCAGTATATGGAATATATAAAGCGAAGTTGTCAGGTATTCAGAGTAATACTTAGATAGTTTAAGGTTCCATTTATCACTAACTACTGTACCGGGTATGTTATCCGATAATGTCCGAGCTCGCCATCAATAGATATCTGTCTCGTCAAATTGTTGACAGCCAAAAGTAACTGTATGCTGAGGAGTCAATTTTCTTTAATTCTCTCAGGATGGTCGTATGGAGACCCTCATCTTGTGACCTTAGATGGCGCAAACTACACCTTCAACGGACACGGTGAATACACTTTGGTCAATGTGAGTCAAGAGTTCTTCCTATTACAAGGCCGTACGGATATACCGGCCGAAGCAGACGGTGAGACACAGGCTAATGCAACGATACTCGTGGCATTTGCGGCAAAGCAAGGGGACTCAACTACGGTAATTTACATTACTCGATTAATGGCACATGCACCAAATCACTTAACACTTGAAATACAAAAGGAGTGTTTTCTCGTTTACCCTATGAAAAATCTTCCCCAAATACGTGTGAAAGCATGGCTACAGCTTGTGAGATTCAATCCAGATAACGCTGTCCCAAAAAGATCGCACTGGTCAGAGGCACAATCTTCCTCGTTCACAAGGCTGCACTATATCAAAGAATCCGTCATTCAATTAAACAATGCAAATTTGAATGTGAGAAAACAAAACACACATTTGTGTATGTATCTCAATTGACAACAAGAAAGGCGAAGGCTTATGTTCACAAAAGGTGAGACGTGACGGATTAAATCAACTAATGAGATTACATATTTAGAGACTGAATAACCAACGTGTACATGTGTCTTTTATCACAGATTCAAATGACATTAAGTGAAGATAGATCAGACTATTCAGTTCTTCTTGATGGCATATTCTTTGATAAGGACTTGCTCACTGAAGGTTTGTCATAGTTCGTTTGTTTTAATATGCACGTTGCACTCTCTCTCCAAAATTGACGGTATAAATTTCCATCGAAGGCTGCGATGACAGATGTCAAATACATGGTATTCTGACACATGGACAACACTATCGAGAACTATTTATTTCATGCCTGCACATAATCATGTCCCCGTCATTGTTGTAAAACAAGTTTCAGGTGTGATTACTACTAACGCGTCGGTTATCGTGTTTCAACCGTTCGAGCGCCAAAGTCAACTTTGTCAATTTTTTTCAGATTTATGCCAAAATTTTGATGAAAACCTGTAGTCAATGAAATGTGATGTCTGTTTGGTCCATAGAAATCACAACAATTACAGAAAAATTCATTAAAAAATTGTTAAAATGTTGCACTAAAATTTTCGTGGGAAAAATTACAGCACTTAAAGGGTTAACTCCAGAAACCGTGATTTTGAAATAATAATGCAGAGCACGAGTTATATTGTAACTGAGTGACCATGCAATCCCAATCTCACAATGTAAAGGGGTGTTTTACTCTGTCTTGTATTAAAATAATCAGAAACTTTGAAACAATAATTACTTGAAGACACCAAGTATATTTTCTCATAAAACATCACTAACATTTTGCCTACCGTTAATACGTGCCAGATCCAATCGCCTACAATGCCACTGACCTCAAATTGTCATCGAAGCCAGAAGTGGTGAACGGTACGGTTGAACGTAATAGAACTGTGGCTGCGTTTTCGTCAGGGATATCTATCTCCGTTGGTGTTGTTGAAAGAATGCTTGATGTCATATTCAGCGCAAATGATAACTTTAAAGGAGAAACAGTTGGTCTTTTTGGTAAGTTAAACAAACCCAGTTTCCAATGTATATGTCAAAAGAAATATATTGTTGAAACCGGAACTGTGATATGATTTTCACTATATTGTGATATATATATATATATATATATATATATATATATATATATATATATATATATATATATATATATATATATATATATATATATATATATACAATTTTGTGTGTATTATATATCTATATGATATATCAAAAAATGTAATGAAGTAATAATATCTATCACTTCTTTAAGTTTAATGATGCATCTTGCAATCTTGAGACAGTCGTTAATTTTTGGCAGATGATATAAATAGATAATTAATTAAACACTTTAATTAGATAATTAATTTAACACTTTGTATGATGTTCCAGGTGTGTGGGATGATGATCCTGCCAATGACTTTCTGCGTCGCGACGGAACTCTGGATGATCCTGTCACAGAACGTGATTACTTTAACTTTGGTGAAACATGTAAGTCACTGCTAATCTTCTGAGTGTGAAAGAACGCCACACATGTTGCTTTTCGGTCATGATAAGGGAAATCACTAATGCTGCTTTTTAGTGAACCTTTTAGCGTATCTATCAGCTTTAGAAAGAAATTTCGTTTTTCGGAAGATGGGACAGAACTGTCAAATAGAATATGTTCATGAAATTAATACAATTATTGTACATCTGCCAAAGAGAACGATATTTAACATTACAAATGTTGTGTTATGTATAATCATAAGCTTATTGCAAATTTACTCGCAAAGTATGCGGAAGAACAATAACATGACGGACTATCCTTTACTGCGCTTTAGGATATACGCTTCGGTTATGTACAGTGCTGATGATGAAAAGTTATAATTTACACTGACCGCGATTGCGCAAGCTGAAAATAGTGTAGTGTAGTGTAGTGTAGTGTAGTGTAGTGTAGTGTAGTGTAGTGTAGTGTAGTGTAGTGTAGTGTAGTGTAGTGTAGTGTAGTGTGGTGTAGTGTGGTGTAGTGTAGTGTGCAGTGTAGTGTGCAGTGTAGTGTGGTGTTTTGGTGTGGTGTGGTGTGGTGTAGTGTGGTGTGGTGTGGTGTAGTGTAGTGTAGTGTAGTGTAGTGTAGTGTAGTGTAGTGTAGTGTAGTGTAGTGTAGTGTAGTGTAGTGTAGTGTAGTGAGTGTAATGTGCAGTGTAGTGTGGTGTTGTGGTGTGGTGTGGTGTGGTATGGTGTGGTGTAGTGTAGTGTAGTGTATGGTAACGGTATTTTTGGCGAGGTGTGGCCTGGAATATAGAGCAGTGTGATGTTGTATTGTATACTGTTGTTTGAAAATTTCAGGGCGCATTAGTTCAGATGAAACGCTATTTACGTATGAAGATGGGAAATCTTGGGACGACTACAACGACTTGGAGTTTGTGCCGCTATTCATTGACGAAACTGAAAACAACGAATACGAAGATCTGGCCTTGGAGGTTTGTGGATCGGACCGGGACTGCATATATGATGTCATGGCAACGGGTGATCGATCAGTCGGGGAGGCAACGCTGTCAACATCGACAAACTTTCAACAGGATGCTAATGATCTTGGTAAAATGCCATTATATTATGCCATTATATTATCCCGATAATCCTGATAGTCTATTTGTCTCATTCGGTTTCCATGCAATTGTTTTTCTGTTTTGTTCTACTCGCCATGCAGAGGATCGACAGTAAACGTTTGTCAATTACAGTGGTTTGCCTAGAACCATAGTCGATACGGGAACTGGACATACCCTCTAAGTTGAAGAGTTGCCACCTCTGCCAGGTGTAACTATCGCCAAGCGGTAATATCAGTCGATCGCAAAGAAATCAACTCTGTGAAAGTTGAAACAATGGCTAGAGGGAGACCAACGACACCACCAGATCTGCCAAGCCACGCTAGCAAGTGATGCATTCTGGACAGTTAGAGGGATGTTTTATGATGTTTGGTGTTGTTTTAATCTCCTTCTACAGAATGTTTCAACTTTCGCAGAGTTGATTTCTTTGTTACTTACTGACATTACCGCTTGACGATACTTACACGTGACAGTTGGAAACTCCTCAATCTACACGGCATGTCTAGTTCCCGTATTGCCAACGGTTCCACGCAAACCAACTGTAAAACCACAATAAGTTTCAAAGGCACTGTGCCTACAATGGATGATAATGTCATAATTCTTTACCTTAATAAACATGGCTCACAATTACTGTTGTTTTCACGAGAACATGATCACGAGAACATGTATCACAAATACTTTTTGCAATTCTTTGCAGCCAATTTTCCGCCAAACATAACCGCCAATACGGTCATTAATGCCACAGTGGGTGAGGATGTTGTAGAATGCGTATACGCCACTGACCCAAACGGTGACGAAGTCAAATACGATCTGCAAGAAGATGTGCCCGGTGGATCAATTGAAAAGGTTCAGGGTTAGTATTTGGCCCACTAATACACCAGTATTTGCGTTTCTTCATCATTCTTTGCCCAATCTGAGCTAAAAAAGAGTAGCCTACGACCAGTTAGATATAATCGAATATTTTTAAGAAATCGAAAAGAGGAATTTAACCAAATAAGTAAGTCGCATAATATGACAGAAGGAGTTATTAATTTCCAGTTTAGTACATTCGAAGCGTCTTTTCAATATACTCGTGATTTTATGCTAGTTTTGAATCCACCTCTTTAATTCGGAATCACATTCCCTTCAAAAGGCAGTTGCGTTACACTCACAATCCCTTACTCTTGTTCTGTTCCCGTTAATTTTCATGTATTATGTTTAGTGACGAGTAACAACAATTTTGAAAGGAAACCGCCATATGATTTAACAGTGTACGAGCTCTCCCAAAGAGAGTTATGACGCAACAATAAGTAGCGAACGTGATGTCAAAAGTATTAAAAGCGTGACATACACACTGACAGCGGAAATCTCATTCAAATGGCCTTTGTATGTATAGGTTGTTACAATAATAAATGCACATTTACTTTTTCTTCAATTTAGACGGTCCGTGTGGGGGTTACGGACGTTTTGAGTGGGAACCCTTAGACAAGAGCCAGGTTAGAGTGGCTTACGTCGCGTCAGACGACAAGGATGCATCGACCACGTTTGTTGTTGAAGTTCGCCTTTGTGAATGCGAGAATGGTGGCGAGTGTGATTTCACGAGAGCTACCAACGGCAGTGACTTGGCAAACAACAATTTTAAAGTGAGAAGATGACGTGAAATGTCTTTTTTCCCTCATGCATGTATCAATTGTTTTATATCATCAGTCTTGTTTGTAGCAGTATTTTCAGACAGCTATGGGATGCTTAAAAAACACGAAGCTGACTAAATTTTCATATTTCAAAGAAGTGTTGTAGACGCTTTCGTAGTATTGACCTTCAAACAAATCATTCACTACAAGAACGCGATTTGCAATAATTGTCATATATAGTAAAAAGCCAATGAAAGTTAAAGTAAGGAATAATGTACTGTTAAAATCAAAGGAAATGTAAAACACATGAGTGTGATACAGGCCTGGG
Source organism: Ptychodera flava (assembly GCF_041260155.1). NCBI lineage: Eukaryota > Metazoa > Hemichordata > Enteropneusta > Ptychoderidae > Ptychodera > Ptychodera flava. The sequence continues at coordinate 13,795,587 of NC_091945.1, read as the reverse complement.
AAATCTCTGCAAATAGAGTTAATCGAGAGCGCGGTGGGGGGGGGGGGTAAAAAGTTAATAGGCGTATACCAATAAAGTGCAACTTTATCCTCGGAAACGGATGACGTCAGTCACACCTACAGCCAAGTGAATGTTATTATAGCCGGGCGCGTTGAACGAACATTTACTCTTAGCAAAGGGACATCTATTGTAATTGTACCTTACATTATCGTGATAATGAGATGTGATATTCATACTATTCGATAGTTGCATAATTTATGCTAATCATAAGTTGCATAATTACAATTGCAAGATCGTCCCGTGCAACTGTTTCAACGGCTGGACTGGAGACTTTTGCCAGGAGGACTACGACGGCTGCCAGGATGATCCTTGCTATCCTGGTGTCATATGCTTCGATGAAGAAGCGGGCCCTGAGTATTCAGAAGATGGAGACGGGTTTAAGTGTGGAAGTTGTCCGGCGGGCCTTGACGGAGATGGAATAAAATGTGCAGGTGAAAAGCATAGCTTCTTCACTGTATGCGTGTGTACGCCTCAGTAGAGTGCAATATCAAGATTTGAATTGATTTACACAGTCTGCCACTCTTCATCTTCAATAAGTTTAAAACACATATGAAAATCCGTCACAGATTTTGCAGTTTCTTTATATTGTAAATATGTGTAACAATGTAAGTCTGTTGGCTGCATTCGCTGTCGACTTCGCATTTTGTTTGTTTCTGTTTATAAAAGTCTCGTTGCTAGGGCACTGTTTTATATTCGTTGTTCTATGGATGTAATTGTAAATGAATCGTTTTCCGACAGACTTCGACGAATGTATGGCGGGAAGAGATTACTACAATCTGACATTTTGTAACCAAGAGTGTGAAAACACGATCGGAAGTTATACTTGCAGTTGCTATGACGGCTATGAGATGCAGCCGAACGGTAAAACGTGTGTGGGTGAGTAAATTTAGATATTTAAGATATTTAACAGCGTATAAGTCTCTTCCATTTTGGCATAGAATGTGCCATGGGGAAGGATATTCGACTCTCAAATAAATAAAATTTATTTTTTAACCTACCACTTGTAGGGACTCTTTTTAAAGCTCTTTTAGCGAAAAACATTTCAGTACTTGGATTTTCAAAATTCGAAAATTCTGATATTAGAGTTAACACAGTTATGGCGGCCATTTTGAACTTCGTGTATAAGTATATTTTAGGTATTGTGTTTCTCTTTACTCCTTGACCCCAATTTCTATTCTTGATTGGGTAAGAGAATAGATTAAAGTTTCATTTAGGAATGTTTGAGTGACGGTTAAAGTCTCTCACTTTTGGGGCGCGCACTAGCTTAAGGTAGAACGCACCTCGGGGACAGAAATTCGGGCCTTGAAATTTTATCAATTTTCTTCTGACCTACCACTTGTGGGTGCTCATTTTGAAGCTCTTGGCGAAAGAAAAGTTTTCATGGTCTTACTTTTTCAAAAATCAAAAATTTTATTTTTTTGCCATAGAGTTAACACAGGGATGGCGGCCATTTTGAATTTCAAATATCGAGAAATCGCAAGTTATTTGTCTCTCTGGTACCAAAGTTTGCACGGTGACCCCCAATTTCTATTCTTGATTGGGTAAGAGAATAGATTAAAGTTTCATTTAGGAATGTTTGAGTGAAAGTTACAGTCTCTCACTTTTGGGGCGCACACTAGCTTAAATACAGATACAAAATCAACACCAAAACATAGTATAACAACTATAGTGGCAATTTGCACCTGACGATTGAGCGCCTTATTCCAGACTAGACAGAGGTTCTCTTCTCTGAATATTTAAGTCTGTAAATACACAAGGAATGAAATTCCCAAGTTCTTAATTGCCACACAAAAATCTTCAAAAATATAGAGAATAGTTAAAATTCTATATTCTTTCTCTGCTAAACATTTTTTTCGAATTGCGTGTATTTCAGACATTGATGAATGTGACAGAGGTATTGACGAATGCCATGAACACGCAACGTGTACCAATACAGAGGGGAGTTACAATTGCACTTGTAACGCTGGCTTTACTGGCGACGGGCGAACAGACTGCACAGGTGAGTACACAAGTCAAGCACAGGAGAAGGACACAAAAATGTGGGGATTTCGTACCTCTTATGTTCCATTAGAAACTGACTTTTATAGATATATTTTGTCCCTGCGACAGCAGCAAATAAGTCATTATAGTGTTCAGGTCGAAGCAAGGCTGGTGTTTTCTCTTTTAAAGTTTATGCGAAATTTAGCTGAAGAGGAATATATATATATATATATATTCCTTTTCAGCTAAATTTCAATTATTATATATATATATATATATATATATATATATATATATATATATATATATATATATACATATATACATACCTACCTACCTACCTACCTACCTACCTACCTACCTACCTACCTACCTACCTACCTACATACATACATACATACATACATACATACATACATACATACATACATAAACGGTGAATCAAAAATTGTCCTTTTCCCGTGTCCTACAGTCGGTTGCCTGATTGAAAAGTTTCGTCATATTTGCTTTTTAATCATTTTAGTTTTACAAAATTGTTGTAGTACATACAGGTACCAAAAATGCAACCTGGGACTGCGTACAGGGAATCCCATATTGGCCTTTTAAGTACCTTTACATATCTGAATTGTTTTGTGTGCTCTTTAAATAGATATTAATGAATGTGACATCGAACAGTCGTGTGATTCCAACGCCAACTGTACAAATACTCTGGGGTCATATACGTGTACTTGTAATGACGGTTTTGAAGGCAATGGTCGAAGAGGGGAGTGTTCAGGTAAGATTTTGAGCCCGCATTGTTATTGAATATTCGTCGATCCTGTTCTATATCTGTAGTACAAATGATGTTGGTCACATATCTAACAACATTTTACGCCTGTATATTTTGAACATGTGGTATTTTCCTATCTATGTGTCAGGTAACTCGATATACTTTTACTTGAATGGATTCTATTTATCGACCCTAGTCAATTTTACCGCATCAAGTGCATCGCATATTTTTATTATCAAGGTTAATAGAAAATATATTTGAAGTTCCATATCATACTGCACACCTCGACAAACAAAACCCGACCAAACTCGTGCAATAATGCAATTAGCTGAATTACAACCTTGCTTCCACATTTAACAAAACTGTTCGCTTTTATTTTCCTTTGCCCAGATATCAATGAATGCAGTCGGCGTCTTGACAACTGCCACGTCACACTGGCTGACTGTACCAATACTATTGGATCGTACCGGTGTACTTGTATTGATGGATACGACGGAGACGGAAGGACGTGTGACGATGTGGACGAGTGCCAGGAAGGTTATCAAAACGAGTGTCACAGAGACGCAAACTGTACCAACACTGTCGGAAGTTACACATGTGCGTGTAATGATGGCTACGTGGGAAATGGATACGATTGTGCAGGTCAGTTGTAAATCTCGTCTTGCCCCGTAAAACAGCGACAGAATTCTACAATTAAACCACTTGCACTGTTTTTCGTACCATCCTCACTTTGTAGGTATCAAAACCCATTTACAAGAATCCCTTGCGTTGTCAAGGAGACAGTTGCAACTTTCAAATAGTTAAACACGTCCCCACAATCGTTTGATCACTGGCGTTTTCAATTTTTTTCCGAAGGCTGAGGCGTACATGTCGTCATTGCTGTTACATATACGCCGACAGAGCATTGCCTAGCGACGATTTCTGTAGCTTGTTACAAATATCAAGTCAATTGACATGATTTAAACATGATTGTCGAAAACGTGTTCAGAAGTAATGTGGCTGACAATTACCAGGTAATGATAATACTCGAAGGTTGGATATTTTTTAATTTTGCATTTTTTATTCATTATCCAGGGATATTAATTACAGGTATTCCGTTCACGATTTCAAATATTGACCAATACTTCTTACATATCTCTTAGATACTGATGAATGTGCAACTGGTGAAAACAATTGTCACGAAGACGCAGACTGTATAAATGAACCAGGGTCATACAGTTGTATCTGTAGAGCTGGATTTACCGGAACTGGTGACGAATGCTCGGGTAAGTATCCTATTGGTAGATTTGCCCGACGGAGGAAAGGCTTCTCAATCGGTGATTATATTGGCTGATCACCTTTAACCGTGCGACCTCGATGTCATCGTTGCTGTATCTAACTTTCGCACAAGCTCGTCGTTTTCAACAATGTGATTCAAGCTTGCCGAGAACCGTGGTGGGATAGGCAATGCAATTCAAAGTACAAATAATTTAAGTATCAAAATAGTGACGGTTAATCGACAGTCCCATAAAAATGTTGGGTGCCAGGCTACAACAGTAACTGTAATCACAACCCGCACGGTCTTTGCATGGTTGCGCTCTTAGTTTTACGAGTACAGGTACCAGTCTGGATCGTAATGCTTTCAGTAACTGAAGCTGACACATGAAGATATACTGATTATATGCAAAGCTGTAGATCTTTATTACGAGATGGCAAACGTTTTCTAAATTGTTCTTTTTCAAGTTTTTACCAACAATTAATAAAAAAGTGTAACGCTATCAATATTCCTATCTCCTTCTCGTACGATCTTGCACCAACCTTCACACGCCTTGGCCACGTGAGGGACGCTTTGAGATAACACGTTCACAAGAGAGGGCGATACATTGTCATGTTTCAATACTTTCTTTCATTCGTAGACGTCGACGAATGTGATGTCGGTACCCATCGCTGTGATAATTATGCAACCTGTAATAACACTCATGGTTCTTATTTCTGTGTTTGTAACGACGGCTTCACCGGTAACGGACTGGTATGCTCAGGTAATTTTCACGTTTAGTTACTTGAAGTGTTAATAGTTTTAAGCATTTGTCTACAAAGAATATCGTAGACTAAGTCAAAAATGAATTTAAGCCTCATATTTTGAACTAACTGCTTGCTCCTTCATCACTCTTTCACAATAATTATTGAAATCTTAATGATGGCAGCGGACTAACTTATTCGGCGGTATCCGTATTAACAGCAGACTAAGCCTAGTATGCGCCTTTAAAGTGAAACACTTTTGCTCAGACTTTCCTCAAAGAATATTTCAATTATTCTCTTTCAAAATCAAGAATAAAAATCGGAAGTCACCATGCAGATTTTGGAACTAGAGAAACAAATTACTCAAGATTTACCTTACGGTATTTGACGTGCAAAATGGCCGCCATCCCTGTGTTAAGTCTATGGAGAAAAAGTAAATTTTTCGATTGCCGAAAAACTAAGCCGATGAAAAGTTTTCTTACACCAAGAGCTTTAATATGAACTTCCACAAGTGGTAGATCAGAAAAGAATGGAAAAAGTTTGAGTCCGAATATCTGTCCCGGAGGTGCGTTCAACCTTAACGTATGCGGCAGTATCGGTATTAACAGCATATCAACTTATCAGGTCGTATCAGCATGAACAACAGATTAACTTATTCGGCAGTATCCGTATTAACAGCGGATTAACCAATTTGGCTGTGTTCGGTAGTGATATGAACGACTGATATCTAGGCAAGAGATAACATCAAGGATGATTCAATTCTTATTAAAAATGTTTTAGGGGTAAAACACAAACTTTGATAATTGGCCATTGTACGGTGTCGCGGGGACCCAGTCGACATCAAGTCAACCGATGTTCAACGTTAAAATATTTATATCTGTTACATCGTTGTGTATACCTTACAAAGTACATTTCCTTTAAAGACATCAATGAATGCCAAGATGACGCTTTGCATGATTGTTTTGACGAACTGGGTGTCTGTTACAACGAGATAGGGAGCTACAGATGTGAATGTCGAAGTGGTTATAGGGGTGATGGTGTCACAAACTGTGCAGGTGAGCTGTTCAAATAATTATTTCATCAATGATGATGATGATGATGATAATGACAATAACAACAACGACGACAACGACGACGACAACAACAACAACAATAATAATTTGTTGTTGTTGTTGTTGTTGTTGTTGTCTTGCTGTGAGTATATTTGATATTGGTTTTGGAGATGACTGTTTATTCTAGTTGCATATTCATCAGCAAAAACGTAGACATTTGCCGACATTTGGCTTTCCTCTATACAACGTTAAAATATTGATATGTTACATAGGCCTAAGTACATTTTCTAACACACATATGCATAATATTTATATCTATATTTGTAATCATAAAATACAGCAGTGTATTATGAAACTAACCACAGTTCAATGATCCGTTTTGTTTATCTGTATTTCGCATGCACAAGAGAAATCTCTCTGATCATTAAAAAGTTTGTTAATCTCAACTCTGTTGTTTCATGTTACTGTCGTTGCTGTTGTTTCGATTTTTTTCTACTTCGTCGTGTTGCTAATGCTGTTGATGCTTCTCTTTCATCAGACATTGATGAGTGTACTGAAGACACAGATGGCTGCGAGCATGTTTGTCAGAACACCATCGGAAGTTACAGCTGCTCTTGTTATGACGGATTCCAACTGGGGCCCGGTGGACTCGATTGTAACGGTGAGTAAATCTGCTTTTCACTTATCTGGCAGACTCGTACTTCCAATGAAAAGTTTACATTTATTAGTGATTGTTCGTGATTTGGACCTGGGGTGGTTTAAACATTTTCACGTGGTCCAATCAACTCACATGTACTTTATGATTATTCGCACGTGTGGAAATGTTTCTCAGGCTAGAAAATTCTTGACAGAGACATAAATCCTTACTACTATGATTTTCAAATTTATTTTCAAGCCTATCCCTGTGACATCTCAATACTGCCCGTACCATATTTACTAACATCGCCATTGAAAATGACTATCTAATCTCGGCGTGATTTTACATTGTATGAATTATTCAAAGGGTCATTATTCTTTCAGATATCCTTTAGTCTTTTGGAATTTCCGCACCATGTGTCTCTCAAAGTCTCTCAAAGTGCGTCATTGGGTTACAATCACAGGTTGCTAGTTAAGGGTTTTCTATTCACGCACAAGTTTGTTCATAATCAGTATGCTGCAAATGAAAAAGCTCGTAGGCAGAGATCGATGACAAAGTCAAATTACAGCGGATCATTCCTAGCGGAACGGAATAGCCATTTCTAGGTATTTATCATTACAGACATTGACGAGTGTTCACTGAATTTAGACTGCTGCACTCAGGTATGTATCAACCTTGTTCCCAACGTCAATGCCACTGATGGTTACATCTGTAATTGTACCGAAGGTTTTGAACTTGAAGTGGATAACTGTGGGTGCCAAGGTAAGTGACACAATACACTGTGTATTTTCTATCTAAGGAATTGTCTAACCTGTTATTTCCTCGCGGCTGTCATAAGCTTATCTATTATCAGAATGCGTTTACTTCAACTTTGTGTGGAACATCTTATGGATGGGAACTGACGGTGCAGACGATATGATCATTCTCTAGATTTTTCGTTCTAACTGCGCGCCTTTCACTAACTTTATTCTTGCACACAGCATTGGAAAATTGTACGAGTTTGAACTGTACAAACGGTGTCTGCTATAACAACGGAACCCGCGATCGTTGTTCCTGCAACACAGGGTATCGTGAAGTCAGCGACGAGTGTGAAGGTATATAATTTTCTCCCTCAAAAACTACTGCACATGCACTTCTATATCGTAAACCGAAATAAACAAGAAAGGCCAATATGCTCAGCATCAACATCTTGTGTGAATTTTGGAATCAGTAAGCCGAGTCTGCTTCGATTACTGAAACGGCAATAGTTTACAAAGGGGAGTGTCGCCCTTTCGAACTTTTAGTCAAAGCTTCATACTTGAATAATTCAGAATGTGGTAGCAGCAATACCAAGTGCTCTGTTGTCTAATTTCAACGACTGACTTTCGCCCGATATTCCTGGACACATCACAATAATAGGGATTCGTTTTAACTCGCTGTGAATCAAGTGCAAAGAGGGGAAAAGGACGAGACAAGACTGAAAGTATACTGGGTCGATATTAAGAATTTTGCGAATGAACATTTTCCTACGAGGTCCAGTTGCTTCACGAAGCTCTTTGAGGGCGTCTAAAAGAGTACAGTCGTTTTCATATCATACGACCATTGGACATCGCATTGGACCCAGTGTAATCATGCACGCAAAAGATAATTTAAAAAAATATCAATAAGTAACAAAGATGTTGGACACAGGTTTTCCAAGTCGTTTTTACACTTATTTGTCTATACTATACACGTTCTGTGTGTTCCTAACTTCACAGACATTGACGAATGCAGTGAAGAGACCCACGTGTGTGCACAGAACTGTACTAACACGCTCGGCAGTTACAATTGTACATGCGATACTGGTTATGAGCTTGCTTCAGATCAAAGATCATGTCAAGGTCGGTTTCCTATAAATGTTTTCTAATATTATTTGTAATGATCAAATCGTTATTGATGAACATGTAGCCTAGTCGAATGCTATCAACACGCCAATATATATGTTATATTTGATTATCTTAAAGCATATTTGTTCAAAACACACATCCACACAGAAGAAAACTCGTAAATAAATAAAAGAGGATATGCCGCATGATATAGCGCCACCATCTTTATCTTTTACGCAATCTGGAAGTGTTTCCCTCTCAAAGATTTTATTCTACCAACAGATATTAACGAGTGTTTAAACGACAATTTGAACGACTGCACGGACTTCGAATATTGTATAAACGTGGTCGGCAGCTACAATTGTGACTGCATAGATGGTTATAAACTCGTCAACGATACGTGTACAGGTTTGTTGGTTATTTCTTTACTACGCACTTCATACCGCCTTAAATATCGTGGAGAATATAGGGTAAGACGATAGGTCTGTTCCAGTTGTCGTTTGTTGTGCCTGTAGTGTATTTTTTTTCTTTCACCCGTTTGTGTGGTAAATTGTCGCGAAAATTTAAAACACATGAACGAGGAAAAATATTGATATTGCAAGCTTATCGACATAATTGCAGATGCATAATAGTTAAGGCGTAACACTGCAGACACTGGCACTGATTGCCTTCGAGGAGGATGTCACAGAAGGAAATAAAGATTTGCGCGTTACTTACATGTAAAGTTACCGTCTATTTGTTCTGAGTTTGCCATCGAGTACCATAGAATATGCTTGCGAAAAAAGACAGGAATAGAGAACGCCCGTTCTGTTACGTTTGTGCTTCCAGACGCTTGCATCGCGCTACCTTTAAGCTTTTGAAGGTGCTCTCGGGTGGTCACACTTCGAATAATTATTGTTTCAAGAGACCCATTGGCCCATTTCTCGGGCTTATCACGCCCCGTACATGAGGTTGTTTTACTTGCAGATTGTCCGATGCGCGTTTTCAGTTAGGCTGCCCGCTGGTGTTTGAAAAGGGAAGGATATTCACCATGATCCTGTATGATAATTGCCATGACGAAGCACAATTTAATGCCAAAGTCACAAATGTAAGATGTGTTTAAAATACCGCTTGGATACGATGCCCAAGCCAGTTTCGCCGCGCAGCGCCAGGCGGGCGTCAGGCGATATGCTGTGCTCATGTGCCAGGTCATGCCATGGTTTGTGGTACTTTTGTAAAAATTATATAATGTGCCAAGGTCTGTCCCAAACACGTTTTTTTCGCAAGAAGTTGTATTTTATTTTGGAAACTGATGTTCACTCGGGCATTAAGATTGTTTTCCGTCACTTCCAAACGCTGAATATTGACTCTGCATATTACTTTCAGATATCGATGAATGTGAGGACGATGACTTTGATTTATGTCATATTTATGCCGATTGCGAAAACACGCCCGGTTCCTACAGGTGCACATGCAGAAACGGATTTGTAGGCGATGGGTTATACTGTGAAGGTGAGTCCCGTGAAGAATATCTAACTCGGGTCTCGACATTTGCCGTGCCGTTCGTATCTAGTGTACAATAATCGGACAATTTGAACCATCCAAAATTGTCCCTACCAGTCATTAAAGTCATGATGCAAAATTAACAGTGACATCGTTTAGCCTTTTAACACTGATTGATAAGGGCGGCATATTATGACTGGTTAGGCTGACAAAATTTGAACTTACATGACAAAATATAGTAAACGAGAGCTCCAGCTCGTAACAATGTTCTTGTAAGTATATCCTATTAGGTCTCGTTGCATTTATTTCTGTAAGATTTGCTTCAGATGAACATACAGCAAACTTAAAACTTTGTCCATTTTTGTAATACAGACACATTGTATATACATTTACTTGGTAGATTTCTCAAGTTCTTGTTCAGTAATTTCATATGTCCATTTTTACTGGTCCACGGACTTTTGATGGGTAGTTTATAGTGGTCCTTGATAATAAACCACTGGTTCCGGACCTCGGACAATGCCAAACGGATCCATCATCCCTGTGTTAACTCTAAGGGAAAATTATATTTTCATATTTTGACAAAAATAAGACGGTGGAAATTTTGTTCTCTTCACAAGCTTCAAAATGAGCCAACACAAGTGGCAGATCAGAAAATTATTGTGAAAACACGAGTCCGTGATATCTTTCCCCGAGGAGCATTTTACCTTCATGTAGTCTCTCTAGATCGGCTGTGCCTTTCTAATCATACGTTCCAAATTGATCTTTACCCATTTCAGATGACAATGAATGTAGTCGACCTGACTCTTGTCCGGCAAACTCTCAGTGCGCAAACTTTTTAGGTTCATATGAATGTACGTGCAACGCTGGGTACGAAGTGAGTGAGGAGGGGGAGAATGTCTGTGACAGTAAGTAATGTATTCAACTTAATTTCTCGCTGATCTGTCTGCTTCGCAAAAACCCACTCTGCACTTTTAAGGTAATATGCGCCTCGAAAGTGAAAGACTTAAACTTTTCCTCAAACTTTCCTCAGTGAAACTTTCGACCATTGTCTTACCAAAGAAAGAATATACATGTAAATCAGGGGTCACCGTGCAAAATCTGGCACTAGCGAAACAAATTACCTAAGATTTCCCGATATTTGAAATTCAAAATGGCCGCCATCCCTGTGTTAACTCTATGGGAAAAAATAATGTTAACTCTATGAAAAAAATAAAATTTTCAATGTGAAAACTTTTCTTTAATCAAGAGCTTTAAAATGAGCCCCCACAAGTGGTATATCAGAAGAGAATTGATTAAATTTGAAAGCCCGAATTTCTATCCCTGAGGCACGTTCTACCTTAAGCAAGTAGTGAATCACATTTCTTTGTGAGAATTGCAAAGCATTTAAAAGTCTTTTCAGAATAAGATAGAGGATTCTTTGGAAACACCTCACGTGTTATGTTTGCATGTTCTTTGCTTAAAAAGGTCAAGGACAAAGGCAAGAGTATCAAACTTAGCAAGTAGCATCTATGAAATTAATCGCGCCGTGTCTTGACATATTATTGGTCGAGAGTAATATCAATGGTATTCATCTCACTGGAAAGAAAGTCAAAAATTCACTGTGTGTGTCATTGTGCAAACGACTACATTTTGACACCAAAGATCGTGGTACTTACGTACGATTATTCGAAACTGTCTTTCAACAGACATAAATGAGTGTGACACCGACAACAATAATTGCCACAAGGAAAATGCCAACTGCACCGATACGATAGGATCTTACACTTGTCAGTGTAAGGAAGGGTACACAGGAGACGGCCGAACGTGTTCAGGTAAGGATTCGCTGTATTTTGTACCCGTATGTCATGATGCCCAAGACAATGAAAGTTGTTACCAAGGTTGTCATCATGATCTTATTCACCACCACCAGCACCACATCGCCATCATTTTGATCCTTACGACTGCCTTTAACAATCATTTTTATTTGTCAAAAAGCGTTAACAGCCAGAAAAATATGATAATATTATATCATCAGGAACGTTATGAGATAACATATTCACGACTTGAATTTCCTTTTTTGAAATCATCTATTTCAAATGTTTTCAATAAATGTTCTATAAATGTACTTGGTGTTGTCTTATCAAAGATGCTCGTTCCCATTCATTTCTGCAGACGTCAATGAGTGTACTTCCGGTGAGGCTTTGTGTCACCGGGATGCGAACTGTAACAACACGGACGGATCCTACTTTTGTTCCTGTAACGATGGCTACAGGGGGGATGGCTTCAATTGTTCAGGTGAGATCCAATATTACCCGTAGGTCATATCAGAAAATGCATTATCTGCTCGGCTGATACAATCTACAATGGAAGCTCGAAGTCATAATTGGTGTATATAATCAGCCTTGAGTTTATGCCTGCACGTGAAACTTCGAAAAGGGCTGATCTGTTGTTGAAACGCAGTGGACGCGGGGGGGATATGACACATTTCGACTATCTTATCACTGTGAGAGGAAACTTTTGTCGTAATGTGTTGGCGAATGTACATAAAATGTTATGGTACATGTTTTGGGTTTAATTAATGTCTGCGTACCTGTCCTTAAATGTGGATGCATGGTTTATTCTACTTTCGATAATGATGTCAGGATTTTTCACATGTTGTCAAGCACCCGAGCTCTGTAGTGAAATTATTTCTTCGTCAATGTAGTATTCTAGGGCTATACGATGTCGACTAAATTAATTACGCAGAATTTGGAAGTTTTCTCTAATCTTGTAGTATTTGTTTGGGATTGTCGAGGAAAATGGTTTAAGTGCGCCTGGTTTGGAACTGCAGGACTAATTTGGCCTAATGAAAGAATTCAGAAGTAATAAGAGAGCTCTATAGACACGACGCTGATGTCGGCTATCCAGATGCAACTAAGTTCATTATGGACGTTCAGGAGGGTAGATGCAACATTTTTGTGTGTGTGTCGAGACAATTTGCCGTGTCGCGCACAATACACAGGTTTTTTTGTATGGATGTTTGAGCAGAGATATTGAGCAAAATCAAGCAAAACTTAGCAGTGATTTGGATTCACCTCAGAACATCGTCGAAATGATGTATATTGATTCTCTGCTCCGGCAAAGTGGAAACCATTTTGCGTGACTCCTAGCAAAACTTGACACGGTGATCGCATATGCAGATTGTGTGCTTTGGCTTTGACATCTATCGTTGCATTTCTCAGAACCGACCTCATCAGTAGTGTACGCCCCTCAAAACTGAAGGACTTCGCTGTTTCTTAAATTTCGCCGAGGAATCTTTCAAACATTCTCTTAACAAATCAAGAATAATAAAAATCAGGGGTCATCATACAATGTTTGATACTGGAGAAACAAATTGCCTTGCATTTACCGATAGTTGGAATTCAAAATGGCTGCCATCCCTGTGTTTTGGGAAAATAAAATGTTCGATTTTCAAGCCGCCCACAAGTGGTAGTTCGGAAAATAATTCAAAAACTTTGAGGATCCGAAAATCTGTCCCCGAGGCGCATTCTTGAAATAGCAACTATATACAACAATAAAAACGTTCTCGGGCCCACAAGTCACACTTTCATGGCAACTTTCACATTTTAACCTTAAGACTGACATATATTTTAACCAGATATAAATGAATGCGAAGATGACAGCAATAACTGCGCTGGGAATGCCACTTGCGGAAACCTCATCGGCAGTTATCAGTGTACGTGTAACGACGGTTTCCGAGGAGATCCTGTGGTCGAGTGCAATGATATCGACGAGTGTGCTGAAAACACGAATGATTGTCATGACGACGCTCACTGTAAGAATATACCGGGAACCTATGAATGCACATGTAGATCCGGTTACCAAGGAAACGGGACAAATTGTCAAGGTATATCCAAATACTTAAGAGACTATACGACTTCTATGCTCAGCCAACTCAACTGTATAAGAGTTCACCACCGCCATAGACTACCCGTGTTTCTATCATTGCTGCAATTATACGTATTGGCTGTTATTATTATTTTGATAGCTGTGGCATATTCTTTCACCGTGACTGTGTTAAAATCATATAATTTTAAAGTGAAATTACTTAAGATATGAAAAAATGTCGTTTAAGCAAATAGAGTTTTACTGATCCGTTGCCCATTTTCCATTTCCAAGACATTGAAAGGACTGAGACTTTTTACATTGACATTCCGTTTAAACAGGTGCAATACTTGCGCTCGAGTGACGCAAGATCTGTGATTACTGAAAATAGTTGTCAGCTATTTGGAAATTGTTCGGCATTTTATATATTGGCCCTAACACCTATATTCTATTCGGTTTACAGACATTAATGAGTGTGATACGGGAGGGGATACTTGTCACGAGCTGGCAAACTGCACTAACACGGTGGGCTCGTACACGTGCCAATGTCGAGAAGGATTTTATGATCGCGAAGGAAGCGGACGTGCCGGACGCAATTGCACTGGTAGGTGCGAGTAACCGAAATCATGTTTGTGTTGTAAAATGCCTCGACTTTTGTGGAGTTTTGAATGAATGATAAGCTTTTTCACGGCCTTCAAATCTTTCCTTTCCGTTGTCGAAGCTCGCAGAGCATTGCGAAGTACAACACCTTTCCACCGATTGCATCATCTGAAAAGTTATTGTAAAACTCGAAGAGCATAGTAAAACGATTGGAAATATTTTGGGTTTATAGGATTTTGAAAAGTTTGTCAAAATTATTGAAAAATAAGGCACCAGGCCATAATTTGTTGCTACAGACTAAGGTAATTTTTTTAATTTTGTTCAATCTACTTGGCAACAAAGTTAAGTTAACTGCTTTTTACTAAATCTAGTCAAATTTGCTTTTTTTGCAAATGTAAATACAGTGAAATAAACAAAAAATTTGCAAACTGTACTTATCATACAATTCTGCAGAATATTTTGAATCTTACAAATGTATACCTGTTTTGATATATCACGGTTGTCAAATTGCGATTTTTCGAACAGTTATAACAACTACTTTGTTTGACTGCTGATAGTACATTGTAAACTCTCCTATTTTGCTAAACTGTCATTTTCATTGTGTGGTAGATGTTCAGAAAACTAAGGTATTTCATACTTTTGATGTTAGTACCTCAATAAGGCAAAGTAAAATAGTTAAAATTGTATTTTTTTATTCTACTCTACTTAAAAAATACAAGGAGTTCAAGTAGCTGGTGAAATATTTGTATTAAAAAGATATTTGAAATTGAAAAGTTGAAAATGTCTAAAAATTGTTCATGACAACACTACCTTACATTTTCAAGGCCACCTTGAACATGACCCTCTATTTTTCAAGGCCACCTTGGACATGACCCTCTATTTTTCAGGGCCACCTTGGACATGACCCTCTATTTTTCAAGGCCACCTGAACATGACCCTCTATTTTTCAAGGACACCTTGGACATGACCCTCTATTTTTCAGGGCTACCTTGGACATGACCCTCTATTTTTCAGGGCCACCTTGGACATGACTCTCTATTGTTCAAGGCCACCTTGGACATGACCCTCTATTTTCTCAAATTACCAAAACTTGGGGAATGGACAAAACAATAATGACAATTTCAAAGAAAACAATAGGATCTGTCATTTTGAAATGGTAGAAATCTATTTATTGTGCAAATTTATCAAAAGTGTCGGGTACCCTATACCTGAATGTTACAATGTTACAGATTACCCTTAAAAACATGTGAATTGCAAAAACAGAAGAGTAGATGAGCTTAAATTTACTGAATAAACCAATATTACTACAATATCCTATTATCCCAAAATATTTCCAATCGTGTTATAGTAAAATGCTTCCACCTAGAGAGTGATAGTAATTTTCTGTAAACCATAATCAGAGAAAGATTTCCCCAAGTCTCATGGAAACGAAACAATTGTAACGGGGACATACACTGACGGGAGTACAGAAAATACGATGTTTGAAAGACTCGCTGCTAAGTTTAAGTAGAATGTTAATGTTATTGTTAGCACTTAATCAAATACACTTTTGAAGATGATGTAAAGAAAGCCTACCACAACACCTTTGTCTAGCTTTGAGTTAAGGCAAATAATAGTGGCTTTCTTATATAATTATGTAGATATAAAGAAATTCGATTGGCGATTCGTGTACTAGCAATCTTGGTTGTAAAATAGGCCGTTCAAGAGTGTTTCCAGCAAACTAGAAACACATCTTTGACTTCAGCCTCTGTTATCGAGGCAACATCACAAGTCACAGTCGGCAGAATTTATAAGCTTACAGTGAGTGTCAAAGAGTCTAGGATTTGAATTGGAATTTGCTAGGTGAAGCTAACAAGATGTACGCTAGAGGTTCATAAGCTGAGGCGCAACGTCTAGTTTCTTGCACTTTCCAATAGGTTTACACGTGATTTCTAACCCCTGTAAGTCAACAATCTTTTTTCAATTCTATTCCAAAGATATCGACGAGTGTGCCAGTGCTAATGATTGTGATCTCGAGGGAGGACTTTGCATAAATACATTCGGTTCGTATCAGTGTGACTGTCAATCAGGGTACCGTGGCGATGGAAGAACGTGCACTGGTAAGCCATTCCAATGTAAAAATTTTACAGGACTGGATGACTGCATAAGGGATTGAATATTTCCCTCGCCTAGCTGCCAGTCTGTTAAATTTTTCTTCAAAATTTTTATCCTGTTGGCGCCTGTACATGTGAGATGGTGATTGCAGCAACCACCAATAGTCGGTAGAGCTGAGCTTATACGTGTCGTGTTCTACAAATTGCAATCTCAGCAATCGCCTCGATTTTGTGTAATTTCACACTGTACATTTAGATATACCATTAATGTGTCCTTCCCCATTTTCTTTTGAAATGCAGTCACGTGACCTGCCTTGATTTGGCTTCGTTTTGTTCATGAATGCCCAAAGTTCACTGTATCACACATTCGTCCTAAGTTGCAATTCTCTTGAATCTTGTATTCGAACAATGCTAGTGTCCCCTAGAAAACATACTCACGCAAATTACATAAAAAAACCCGTGTTTTTAAGTAAAATAAATATCGGAAACACAAACTTGGCATTTCTGAAGTTTTCTGTCCGTATAGTTGAGCAGAAAGCGAGGTCATGGTGAAAATAATACACCGGGCGTTTTGAGAGCTTTTCTTAAAATTAAAAAGTTTTATCCATTATCTTAGGTACAGTCTTAAAATCATGAACTTTCATACACCTAGTTCAAAAATGACATGTCCGACGACTCCAATCCTGGCATATCGATTTTAAAATGGATCTGTTGTGGTTCATTTAGAAAATGGGTATAAAGTCAAACCATTCAACTTAGTATCTGCATTAATTTGACTCACGCCATGTTAAAGCTGGTTGAATTTCGCCATATTTAGAGCCTTTTACATGACGTGAGCGTACAGTATTCTCAGATAGTTGCTGCTTTCAATTACTTAACAACAGATATAAATGAATGCGACGAAGGAGATCCGTGCGCACAAGAGCCGAATACTCGATGCTTGAATCAGCCGGGTAACTACACATGCGAGTGCGCCACCAACTACGCAACCATTCTCACAGATGGAGCATGCGCACGTGAGTAATAGATTGTCTGAACGGAGACCTACTTGCCCTCGAATTCGCAAATCTCTCCGTATACATGTAATAAAACAAATATGTATACCATTTCGAAAGCAAAGAACAAGTTTTCCAGATTATAATCATTAAAGCAGACACGATGTGTAAAAAGACGACATATACACAACATTGCAAGTGTGATCTTTACACAATCTACTTTCTAAGAATTTCACATTCTTGTCCGAAGAAATCATGACATTGTCGTTAATCCTTTTACTGGAAATTCTCCAAAGATACTTCGAAATAGTAAATACTATTCTCTGAACAAGATTGAAAGGGCAGCACCGCAAAGTCAGGTTTTTTATCACTATTTTGAAGCAAAGCCCCGAATAATATATATCTTTGGCCTGATTCCTGTATCTATTTATCTCGAAGACTTTGAACCCGAAGATTGAACACTGCTCTCTTCTAGGTTGCGCCACATTCAATTCCACCGTTGTGTACGTTGGGGGCCAAGGAGCTAATACTTGGTCTTACAGTGAAGAACTTAGTGATCCTTCAAAGTGGACCTATCATGAAAATAAGGAAAACATTCAACAGGAAGTAAGCTTTCCACTGGAAAACGAATCCAACATCACAGGGGACTGTCGGCCAGATAATTTTGAAACCAGTGTTGTTTTTACATGTAGCCGTGCTATCCTAACGCAGGGAAAGCGAGAGATGTTCACAGCTGTCTTCCTACTATGACTGGGTCTGACAATATTGCACTTCCGGCCGATAGTTTCCCTTCTCCCCTCCTAACAGAGTCCTTCTGCTCTGGATTTCTCTCTTTCCCACATTATTTTACCCCCAAGCAACAAAATCATAATACGTGTTGTCCCGATTCCAAGGAACGTTTCGTAGAAGTTGCGTAATGATCAAAAGCAGGAATTTCTCGCTTACGAATCAGAAAGAAATATGCCAAGCCATTTTTCATCATCCACTGATAAGAGAGAGTCCGTTTGTTAGATGCTCGTGTACGATTGAAGTATTTCTTTGAATTACTTAGATATGTATTATTTAAGCAATAAAGTACCACTCCTGGCTTATAATGGACGAAAGCAAACTTTGCACGACATAATGTACGAGCCGAAGACGAGTACATTACTGAGTGCAAAATTTGCTTGAGTCCATTATTGGCCGGTAGGGGTACATTATGGCAATGCCAGTGACTTTGTAGATGTCGAAAAGACCCGGAACCGCAATAGTACAATACTGGATAATCCTATACATAAATCAGTAATAATCTAGGGTGATGACGTCACAAAATACACTGGCATTGACAAAGCCGTAATATGATAACGGATACATTGACGCATAAGTGAAGATCTGACTCACCCTAATACTTTTTAAACATTTCCCGAGTTGCTACGTTAGATGACACACCGATTGGTTATATTAGTCAGCCGGTGTAGAAAATTCACAATCTTTGGTTGCATAACTCATTTGAAAGAAGTGCACGGTTGTTTTGTCGTTTATATCTGATGAATTGAGCAGCAGGAAACATTCCTGTCTCGTTCTGACTATGCAGAAACTCGAATATGGATCTCTGATTTGAACCACTGTACGGATCACCGGGAGGTCATTGTTTACTGTTGGAAATATCTTGATAAAATGCACTGTAGACACACTGCACCAAACAGTGTTCAATACCTCCTGGTGAATCTTGATTCCGCGACTTACAGTAAGCCTCACTTTACTTGATTTTGGAGATGTTTACTAACGCAAACATATGTCGCACAGAGAAATTAAATCAAAAAAGAAAGATCATTGCGCATGTCAAAGTTATCGCGGGCTATTCTCCTCAGTTGGCGATGCACGTCACTTAAATTGGCGGGTCGTATAGAAAACGCAAAACCACGCATTGCTGCTGAAAAGTATGTAATGAAAACTCTGACGCAAAAGTGACTGGTAATGTCTGCAGTCTCAAATAAAATTTAAGCGACCAATAAATGTGTTCTCATTATCTGCTTTCTTAGATGGACTCCGTGTTCAGTGAAAGTAGCATAGCTGAAGACTACATCAATAGCGCCGTTCTGCAATTTTTTGACTACAGTGGTGACGTACTCAGCATGATATTGGTAAACGTGAATGCATCCTCCGGTTTGAATGACAGCGCCATCACCGACGCTTTTCTCAGCACAGTGCCGGAGAACGGCTTGCTGGGTGTCCATTTGTATGTGGTTAGGCGGGACAGTTTCGCCACTGAAGATCCAGGTATTTTACAACGTCCTCCATTAGTTGAATATTGATTTTTTCATGTTTGATAGATTGTTGTGAAACCTCTTCTTTAACACATTAATATACAGCACTGGTAAATTGGTCAAGAATCCCTTCAATTGTTTCAACGGCCACAGAAACATTAACAGAGTTACGCGTTGGCCACAAGAAGGTTCCCAGTTTGTATAAGGGCTGAATACAATATATTCTGTATATAATGCTGCCTTCGTGTCCGAAGAACAGAATCGCCAAGTGACCACCATTTGGTCATCATTTTTTAAACGCCACTTTGAAGTCAATTTATATCACGTACTATCTGAAGCAATACTGTTTTCGTGTTTGCGCTTCTTTAAGCCCCAATATCTCCGAATATGTAATAAATTGATCTCGAAATATCCTAAGTTTTCCAAGAGTTTTCTTTGAATACGACCGGTTAAAGACTGAAAAAGTGCATAACACTGCACTAAGTGTCAGAAGAAGCAGGTAAATTCAAACGTTTCACTTTGGATTTTCCGCCATTTTCAAAAACTAATTATGTGACAGAGAATATTAACAACAACAAAATGTTGGCCACCGTGTGTTTTGCATTCAACCACACAGACAAATAGAGAGACAGTCCTCTATTTGTCTGTGATTCAAGTACATGGCATCATGCTTGTTTGCTTATGGTCGCGATAGTGTATATGCAGGAAATACTACAAGTTTTGTACGTTTCCGTAGGGGCGCCATTTTATGAGTGCGGCACCCGTTTATTATTTAATCTGATAAGACGCGTAGTCATGATCCAAATCGGCGAGTAGTGATACTTCTATACATGTCCCCAAGTTAGGACATTTACACGAACAGTCTTTGATTTGTAAATAAAACAATGAAAATAATGCATAAAATTCGCAGCTGTTGGGGCTTTAATCTGTCTTTGTGATTTGAATATTTTAGCTGATTAAACTGCCATAGCAAGCCATATTTCCATGTTTTACTGCAGTGTATCGTTGCTCGAGCATTGATGGCTGCGACTCCAACGCTACCTGCACTGACATGAACGGTGGATTGTACACATGCACGTGCTTCGACGGTTTTGATGACCTTGGAGAAGGGTTGGAAGGTGACTGTGTCGGTAAGTAAATGGAAGTTGGAAGATACATTTACTCACAACTACAATGCACAACCGTTACATCGTACAAAATGAAATATTGTTTCACTGTCAGTTGTGACCGTGCAATCCATGGATTTTCTACACTCTAGATTCTCAAGAGAATGAAGCTGTTAAAGGTATACAGTCAATTGTAATCTAAATATGCCCATATATGGTCAAAGGGGCTTTCCTTGGTATTCAAAATGCCCATGTGAGGGCGCTGTTTTAATAAGCGGTCACCCGCTTAAAATATATGATTGTGACTGTGGCAAAATTGGAACACGTGACAGTATACCTTTAAACGTCGAAAGGTAGTCTGTGCTCTGTTCATCGATACGTAATTTCTCGTTTCCGGTCCTATGTAAACACTTGAGTGGGAATGATTACTCACCGTGGAGTGGATGGATGCAATACAGGGGAGCCTTATCATCGGTGGTGGTGGTGTTGAGGGGGAGGGGGAGAGACCGAGCTGCGGATCGTGGCGAAGCCTACTTAGCAGATTCCACTACGATGCGCAATGACCTAATGAGAACCAGTTAGCTCCCACCAAAACGAAAGTATCGTTTGGTGAATGACTGTTTTTCGCCGACTGGAATCAAGTCGGGTGGCAAGGGTTCATCAGATTAGACATGTTTAAGTCACCTCTGAAGTATGGTACTGTTAGACGAGACAAGATAGGGTGTAACCGGAATGATAAATTGATGTTCTGCTGAACCACCTGACCGATTGACCGACCGCAGAGAAGACAGACAAGATCTATAGGAAACACGATGGGAACTAATTGGGAGGATTAGATCTGTTTTCTTTTTTCAAATTCCTCAAAAGTGTCGGGTGCCGCATAGCTGAATGTGGCAACATAAAAATTAATCATAAAAAAGTGCATTGCTTAAAGAGAAAAGCAGATGAGCTTACATTTGCAGATTAAACTAACATTAGTTCACTATCCAATTATCCAAAATTAGTTCCAATCGTATTATGAATAAAGAGAACAAGCCAGAACTAAATTTATAAGAGGATAGGGGTATAGATACATTTTATGTACCGTACCACGGCACAGATGATGATGGACGGAGTCTTCAGACAACGATAGCTCACTGGATGGAGAGTAAAATTGATTTTATACGGAATTTAAAATTTATGAACTTTACACCAACAGACATCGACGAATGCGAAGAAAATATCTGTGGTGAAGATGATCTGGTGATCTGCACGAACTACCCCGGTACTTACACCTGCGAATGTCGGGCGGCGGGATATCATCTGGTCGGACAGGGAAATAGCACTCGCTGTGAAGGTTTGTTGTCACACGGTATTGCTTAAAATGTAAGATGGTGCTTCCTCCGAAAGACGGAAGCAAAATTGATGAAAGTACAAACTGAAGCGAACTGTTGAGGTCATGAAGGAAAATCAGAATTAGATACGCTTTCACTAGGAATCAAGATTTTCAGCACTATGTGTACTTTCAACTGAGTTGTGGTGGCTGTCTGTCTTTCTGTCGGCCAATAATGTATGTATGTATGTATGTATGTATGTATGTATGTATGTATGTATGTATGTATGTATGTATGTATGTATGTATGTATGTATGTATGTATGTATGTATGCTTACATGCATGCATGCAGAAGTATTTTTGCATTTTCTTGCTTGTCGATTAGTTATGCTCTAAACGTTAACTGAATATTTGCCTTTTTATTTTAGTGTCAAAAATAACACAAGGTAAATTTACAATTGTTGAAATCGATGGCGAGGAGCCTGACTACTATGAAGATGGATACGATGATCCAGAATCAGAAAACTACCAAAAGACTGAAAATGAAATAATATATGTTGTAAGTGATTTCATTTTAAACGGAATGTCTTGCGCGAGTAAAGAAAACTCGGAAAGCTTCAGTATCAAGTAATCACGTGGATGACCTAAATTTTATCCAGCAACGGAATGCATTCACAAATATCACATACTTAATACATGTACCCGTATCATTCCCCGCACACACCGGGGAGGTCAGCATTGCATAGAGTCTATTTGCCCTGGCTATTTACTTACATTGTCCAACACTGACAACGCGGCAATGAGGGAAACGTGGGTTGTTTAAAATTTGATCTGACACCAAGACTCATTTGAATTCCAATTGAATCGAGTGCAACTCTCACCTTGAGTCGACGAGGTACAGCGATTTCAAATCCCCGAATTAATTTTTACCACAGAATACAGCGGAAAGCTTAAGTGCAGCGGACGTCGCCACTATTTTCAAAAGACCTCAGATTTGCACCTGCACTAGCGAATCAAATAAACGTGGCATGCACTATTAATACTGTTTAACTTTATCGGATGTGAAAGGTCAGTCCGGATGAACCTAAGCGCAGGGACGTTCTGACTAGGTCTTTCTGCTGGCTGAAAAAATTACAGAACTAGCAGCAAATCATCGCATGTAGAATCAAGCAACACGAAAGCTACAACTAGGGTCTAGGCCCACTAGTTGCCTGTCTATAGGGCAACAACTCACCAAATTTTGACTCCAAATCAAACAATTCATGTATAATTTCGACTATTTAGCGTAAAATACTCTTTATATCAATGGTCTGTGCCAAACATAGTTTCACAGTCCTTCTCACCTCAAGTATGCATGATTTACATGGAAAAGATCATCAAAAAGCTGCATTATCTATAACGTGTGACTTTGTCTATTGATCGCGCATATTCAGTTCTGAACAGATGTTTCATTGTCGCTCGTTACTCAGTAACTTGCGATCCTGTCACATTCACAGAGAAAACGAGCTCGAGAATTGCTCTCCACAGAGTAACAAATGTTTTCCACAGACGTTAAAATAATTTAACAGTCACCCCTATCGAGGACAGGAGTATTTACTTCAATAAACTTGTCTTGTTTTCCAGATGAATGAGGTATACGGAAATGACGAGAGAACGAGGGACCATTACAGAACCACCGAAGTGCTGAACTTTGAGGAGGGTAGCATCATCTCAAATTACGTTCTGATCTTCTCTGAGAACGCCACCATAGACGAAGATGACCTATCGGACATTCTTCAAAGCAGTCTGAACGAAGATGGAGTATTACTCAATAGTAGTCTGCGCATTGATGAAACAAGTATAAAATACACTGGTATGTGTAACAAGTTGGCACAGATGAAGTGTCAAAGTTGATTTATAAGTTATGGTGCAGTGTTTGTATTTCACATCGTTTACCGACGTTGTTTGTCTGCTCTCTACCCGGGTGCTTTACTACTTTGTACACAGAGACAATATCATATTATCAACATGTACAAACTATGACTTAATTACCTAGATCACAGAGTGTGGAGGAACTCTGCCTAGATCATAATTTTTATTCATTTGATGACGATTCGTGTGACAGCGTCGCACTGAACGTAGAATGCGCCTCGGTGACAGAAATTCTGACTCTTTTTTTTCAATACATTTCTGGGCTACCACTTGTGGTGGCTCATTTTGAAGCTCTTGTGAGAAAATTATTACCGCGTCTTGGTTTTTCGAAAATCGAAATTTACATTTTCCCCCAGAGAGGTAAGAAATGGATGGCGGTCATTTTGAATTTGAAATATCGGTAAAAGTTTAGTAATGTACCACACTTTAAAGTCTCACACTTTGCTTGGTGATTCCTGATATTTTTCTTGATTTTGTAAGAGAATGGGTGAAAGTTTCATCGAAGAAAGTCTGGGCAAACGTTTAAGTCTTTCACTTTAATGGCGCATAAAACCTTAAAACTGGAACGAGTTAAGTCGGATATTGGACAATCTTTTGAGGGGAGGAGACATAGCCGAGTAGTTTACAATGTCAGCACTCTCAGCGGGTGAGCTGCTACCGCAGGTTGCGAGTTCGATTACGACAGAAATATGACCGTATTAATTATAATCATGCTTCGCTTTGCCTCGGTGTACATTTCCGATTTATGATTTACTGGTAATGTGGATGCGATAGCATACATAGACTATACATGTACAGACTGCCGAGCGATTATTCAATTCTATGGTATCATGACAATTCCTGCTTCTACATTGCAGAGTTTAAGGCATGTGAGAACAGCGACTACAATGACTGCCATGAGAATGCAGAATGCGACGACGAAGGCGATGGCCAATTTACATGCAAGTGTAACGATGGCTACGAAGACAAAGGGGAAGACCCTGACAGATTCCCGGGACGGGACTGCAGACTTGGTGAATTACCACCACCACCAGGTATCGATATTTTGTTTTCAAATTTTCAAGTCCAAAATATCACTAGGACTTCGCAAGATCTTTGTATTTGGCCTTGCGGAATGTTTTGGATCCACAGTTACTTTTCGATCATACTTTTAACATCCAATGGTTGCTACAAACAATCAAGATGCCATACTACAGTTTACATCATGTTTTAATCACATTGGGAGACCCAGAAACGAATTATCTCAGATTTGATGTCATTTGCATAACTTATAACGAGTTATTCGCGCCATCAAATAATAACAACAGCATTATTCTTTCTTGAAGATGAAATGTGGACTTTAACCTCTGTTACTGTGACATTACAAAGAATTCTTCTGCACCAATTTCGTGTAGGTGCATATCAAAATGTATAGTTTGTCAACTCGGTAACTTATATCAATAATGCTGTCCAACCCTTATTCCTGTATACAGATCTACAATCACTCTAGATAAAAATTGGTTTGAGCCAAGCTATGTGAAAGGGTTAAGGAACGTGCGACCTGAAACTGAGTACGGAAAGCTCCAGCCACAATACTTCACTACTTTCTGAGCGGATGTTTTAAGTTTAGACGCAAAATTGATGTTTCTGATACATATATATAGCAATAACCCAGCCTAATACCAAAAGTAGTATTTTCTGAATGACTTTTAAACATTACAAGTAATTCGTTGGCTAGATTTTACACAATCATGATCAGCACGTTCAGGTTATAAAAACGGAAGTAGTCCAGTCAATCTACGAGATTTGGCACCTAACCCACCACAAATTGCAACAGAATTTTTTTCTTCAGAATGCATTTTAATTGGGTACCCAGAACAACATATTAAAAGTTTACTCGAATCCACCTTGGGGAAATATGTCTAATTTGCATAAATCAAATATGGCTGCCAGCCATCCGACAAAATAACATAATTGGCCATATATCACATATTAAACAAGCTATTTCAGTGATTTCAAAGTCTGACACTAGTTATTTGGCTCAGGGAATCATATTTGAGGTATAATGTTTCATATAGTCACTTCAGTAATTTGCATAATTCCAATATGGCGGCCAACATTCCTACAAAAGACATTTTCGGTCATATATCATGTATTAAACAAGCTATTTCAGTAATTTTAAAGTTAAAAGTATATTTCTTAGGCATGGACAAACGATTTCGAGGTGCAATGATTTGAATATGTAATTTGTTAATTTGCATAAATCCAATATGGTGGCCAACATACCTACAGAAGACATTTTCTGTCATATACCACGTATTAACCCTTTGGGAGCCAAAGTCTATTTTTGTCAACTTTATAGAATGTACCACAGTCAAGTTTTCCTTTTTTTGCCAAAATTTCATTAAAAAAATGTACCTGATGAAAAATGATATCCATTTGATCCAAAATAATGAAAAAATGTACAGAAAAAATCACTGACATTGGTAAAATATTGCAATAAAATTTTGGTGTAAAAAATTAAAGCAGTCAAAGGGTTAAACGAGCCATTTCTGTGATTTCAAAGTTAAAAGTATATTTCTTGGCATGGACAAACAATTTTCGAGATGTAATAATTTGCATAGGTACTTCCTTAATTTGCATAAATCCAAAGGGTTGTCAACATACCTACAAAAGGCATTTTCTGTCATATACCACGTATTAACCCTTTGGCCAAAGTCTATTTTTTTCAACTTTTATAAAATGTACCACAGTCAATGTTTCTGCTTTTTGCCAAAATTTTCATAAAAAATGCAGCTGCTGAAATATGATATCCATTTAGTCCAAAATTATGAAAAACACGTACAGAAATAATCACAGAAATTGGTAAAACATTGCATTAAAATTTTAGTGTAAAAAATTACAGCAGTCAAAGGGTTAAACAAGCTATTTCTGTGATTTCAAAGTTAAAAGTATATTTCTTTGGCATGGACAAATGATTTTGAGGTGCAATGATTTGCGTGGCACTTCGTTAATTTGCATAAATCCAATAGCGCCAGAATATCCTAAAAAAGACATAATCGTATAAAATTTTCTGTCATATATCATGTATTGAACAATCTATTTCAGCCATATATTTCTTGAGCATGAAGAAACACCTTTTGCGGTTCAATGTTTTTAAAACACACTTAGATAATGTTCAGAATGAAATATGGCTGCCATATTGCCCAAATAGCTTGTAGAGTGATTGGCAATAGGAATATCAAGAAAAAACTGTTAAGAGGGCACTGCACCCAATGCAGCGTATTTTGCTCAAAATAATTGTTTTGCAAATATTCATCCAATTTGATTACTTTGTTAACCCAAGATTAAAAATTGGTTAGGTTCACCTTTTAGCTTGGCAATCAGTCGTAAGTTGCATAATATAGAAGGGTTCATTTATGCAAATCACCCGAATTCCTGCTTCCCTTTTATCCGTATTTCAAGATTTCCAAAGAATACAACTCTAGTCTGGCTGGGTCAAATTTTCTTAAATGTTCACTTTGTTTTTTAAATGCTATATAACAAAACAACTATTTTGTTTTTCACTAAAATTCTTACATTTTCAATTAGAGGCATTTTTATGTTAACCGTGATTTTAAGCACTTTTTGATTGTCAGTCGTTCAGAACAAGCCATTTTAGAATAAGGATGTACTATTGTTTCAAGTGAAATATTACATTTCACAAATAGTTTCTACGGTTTTCCTTGTCATCTTAGATGAGAAATATTCCTTCAAAAAACTGTGTTGGCAACGTGCACCTCCACCTTCATTTCTGGAACATTTATTCTTAAAAATGTGGAATATAAACCATAAATTTACTTACAGTAATGATCCATTTATGAATAAAAGATTATTTTAATACCTGAATTCGTTAATATACTCCATAAATATATTGTATTTTCAAAAGAATGTTAAAGCAAATTTGGTGACTTACATATATGACTTCCGAACGGATTAAAATACGTATATGTTGATATATGTTTATACTCTACAGTGTTAAAACATGTTATCTGTAATGTTTACTGTTTTAAAAAAGTCGTGTACAAAATCTTAGTTTATAATTTAGACTGAACCCCCTCCTTATGGACGAGCGCATCTTTGTACATCCCCCAGACCATAGGCAAGAACTCATCACATATAACAGCAAAAATACAATAAACACAACAAAGATAATGAAATCGCAGGAAAATAAAATAATGTGACCAAAATAACACATGCCACAATACAGACAAATTAAAACTTAGCACTGATGCAATCAATGTCAGGCTCTTAAAAACTTGATCAACACACAAACTCACAAAAATTGAAAATTGCATGCTTAGCAAAGGCTTAAAATTAATTCAACACATCATTAGCCCAACAGACTCCAACTGTTACACGATACAAACATGTAAATCTGGAAAAATGACACTTGGAAAAATGACTTAGATGTACTTGTTTGTATTGTGTAGTAGTAGGATTCTGTGTTTGGATTAATGTAAGCCTTTGCTAAAGCATGCAGTTTTCAGATTTTTTGAGTTTGTGTGTCCTTTAAGTTTTCATGAATCTGACTTTGTTTGCAATAGTGCTAAGTTTCAATTTGTGTGTATTATGGCATTTTTTATTTTGGTCATATCATTTTTACTGTTTTTTAGATTCGTTGTGTATATTGTATTTTTGCTGTTATGTGTGATGACTTCTTGCCTATCATCTAGGGGATCTTATAAAGATGCACTCATCCATAAGAAGGTGGGTCAGTCTAAATTAAAAACTAAAGATTTTGAACATGTCTTTTTTTAACAGTAAACATTACAGATTACATGTTTTGACACTGTACAGTGTTAAACACCCTTACAAATTATGAAAATGCCGTACACAGATGAATCCAATGTTATATTAAAAAGAGAATATATTATTCAGAATACTAACAATCATTAACAGACATCATATACAGAAAAATCAAAATTTTGAAAATGAATATCCAAGGACTTAACAGTTTCTTCTTGATAGTTTCCTAGTGCTAAAAACTATACCAACCCCTTGTTTATATTAGAAGCTATTACGCAGGGGCATTAATATGGCAGCCATATTTAATTTATGCAAATTATCAAAGGGCCTTTGTAAAAATTGAGCCACTAAAAGTGTTTCTTCGCACCCAAGAAAAATATTAAAACTTTAAAATCACTGATAATAGCTTGTTTAATGCATGGTATATGACCAACAATGTCCTTTGTAGGAATGTTGGCCGATATATTGGATTTATGCAAATTACCAAATTACCTATGCAAATCATTGCATCTCGAAAATCGTTGTTCATTCCTAAGAAATACACTTTTAACTTTAAAATCACTGAAATAACTTGTTTAATACGTGGTATGTGACCAAAAATGTCTTTTGTAGGAATGTTGGCCGCCATATTGGAATTATGCAAATTACTGAAGTGCCAATTGAAACATTTTACCTCAAAATGATTCTCCGAGCCAAATTCCTTGTGTCAGACTTGAAATCACTGAAATAGCTTGTTTAACATGTGATAGCCAATTATGTTATTTTGTCGGATGGTTGGCCGCCATATTTGATTTATGCAAATTAGTCATATTTCCCCAAGGTGGATTCGAGTAAACTTTTAATATGTTGTTCTGAGTACCTTTCTGAAATGCATTCTGAAGAAAAAAATTCCGTTGCAATTTGTGGTGGGTCCAACCCTATTTGACTGGACTAACGCGAACGACGTTGCATATCGGCCATTCTTGTATCGCTTAGTGAGTTGTCTGTCCAGCAAAGAGTAGTGTTTAATCCTGGAACCGACACGCGTATTTTGAATCGTGTCCTGAACAACGAAATTCAAAAAGCGATTTAGGTTTCGGGAGCCTAGGAATATCTGATGATGAGGTATATCACCATCAGTGACCGTTCCTATCTCTTCGTACCTTTACAGATGATAGTTCATTTTTACTGATAATACTGGTAACCCTCGGCGTCGTTCTGGTAATTCTTGTTGTCATAATCCTCATTGTGGTCCTCGTTGCTAAACGTCGGAAGAGGGCGAGGAAGGAGCAGGGCCAGGTGAACGTAAGCCGTTACCTTGGAAACATCTACAGTTCTGAATACCAACCAAAAGTCGGGCAGAGCGGAGAGGATGGGAGCTACATGTACCCGTATAATGACGACGACACGAGGATGTCCACTTCGTCCTGGCATTCCTTGGATTCTGATGAAGAGCAACGCGCCGAACACATCGCGCGTGTCCTGCGCAATGCACCTCCTATCCAAGTAAGAACGATACTGTTCTTCTATGAAAGAATCAAAACTTGTGACAATAAATTCTCCTATTGGCATGCACGCAGATTTACGTGGTGATGATGCTGATGATGATTTGTTATTATTATTATTATTATTATTATTATTATTATTATTGTTGTTGTTGTTGTTGTTGTTGTTGTTGTTGACAATGATGCGTTGACATGTAGCTTCGGTTTAATCACAATATCTCTCTTGCAGACGGGTCTGAGAGCATCGCTATCTTCGGTAGAGGTGTACAGTTCCATTTACAGAATGCCAGAGAGTGAATTTATCCGTTCAAATACGCAAATGCTCACGCCAGATGACAACATCGGGGTGAGTGGTAAAAATGCTATTCTTGTGCATCCTACTTATAGTCATTGCAGTTTTGTACAGTTGTTAATTTTTCAATAGCGCACAAGGGGAC
Organism: Ptychodera flava; assembly: GCF_041260155.1. Lineage (NCBI taxonomy): Eukaryota > Metazoa > Hemichordata > Enteropneusta > Ptychoderidae > Ptychodera > Ptychodera flava. The sequence continues at coordinate 13,764,970 of NC_091945.1, read as the reverse complement.
GTAAAGCAAAGAACAGTGTGGGGCACATTTTTGAAGATCTTAAGGAACATGCAAAGACAGGACGGTAGATTTCATCCGGCCAGATAAGCAAAATCCGCATCTAAGGCCGAACAAAAAAGTTGTGCTGTTCCGATAAACAGACCTACCCTATTTTCACCTGCTGAACCTAAACTTTTTAGAGCTACGTAAACACGGAAGTAAAAAAAAAAAGAAAGAAAAAACTCGTAAAATCACGCGTTCGTTACTTGACATTTTATTTTTGCTTGAACGAGGATGTCTTTATGTTTTTATTCCTTTTATATGTATGACACATTTTTCTGCAAATGTTGTGGCCGGTGTTAGACCGCCCGGAACCCCTGAAAAATGCATATTTAAAAATATTTTGGAAAGCAAATCCTGCCGACCTACCTACCCTATTTTTGAAAACCATGCTTTCGGAACAGCACAATATATTATTTTGGCCTAATAGGATTAGCGGGACAGTCCTTAATTCCATGGTTCGCGTATCATGGCTGTTTACATTAACTATATGTGATTTCATTTCTTTGTGCTCCTTGAAGTTGTGCACAGTTAGTCGATGAAAAAATACCACCCCTTTATTTAGCATGCAAATATTTCACCTATAACTTAACTACCTTGGTTAGGATAATGGCAAGCTTTTGTGCTCCCGAGGAAATCCTTACACGACAAAAAATTTTAACTCCAGCATAGACCAAGCAAAATCTCCCAACGGTGTGTCTTGTGAGAAACTTCGAAAATAGGTAATTGTGACCTTTTGGGAACAATGGCGCCGATAACATATGAAGCGAATGTTGTGAACGGTATATATTTTGTACCATGATCGGTTACTCTCTTCTGTTTAATGAGTGCTCATGCTTGTGTTTTTTCTAAACCTTTTTCATACAGGCAGCACTGGCGGCAGCTAATGAACACGTCTTTGAACCCGACCTAGAAAATATTAGCTTTCCAGAAGAAGCTATCCAAATACCGCGGCCTCGGAGCGCTGTAATGGATCAGCGAGCAACATTTTACGAACCCTCATCTGACAGTGATGACCGCAGTGACCAGGTTTGTATAGTTTCAAAGTCTTCCATGACCCTTTAGCTGTCAACGGTGACCGCATTAACTATGGGTTTGTATGACTCTAAAAGTCTACGGTTGATATCTTGTCTCTGCACCACATTGATGTCGAATGCTCCTCATGACAGTGTTGTCAGCACTAAAATTTGTACAATATAAACATTTCTGATCTGCCACTCTTATACGGACGTATTCATAGTCTATAGAACAAGTGAAGTGTTCAGTTTTTTGTTTTGCATATCCACATCGAGTAAACACAACGTATTTTGAAATCACACCTAGTTGATACCGATAAATTTAGGTAATTCGTCTGCCTAATCCCCAGCTTTGCACTGGTGACCCTGGTTTTTATAATTGATTATGGAAGTTGAGTTTAAAATTTCCTCGGGAACTTTTTCACAAAAGTTTACATAGTTTCTGTTTCTAGGCGCATTTTCACATTACTGACGTTGTTGTACTTCTGACCTGACTACGATGATATTTATGCTGTATTAGCTTGCTATAGTACGGTACGGTCAACCGCCATTAGAGATTCATCGGGCCTTGATAATTCTGCAAACCAGGATAGGTGGCCGGGTGCCCTTTACATCATTAATTTCGAATTCCTGGCAGCGTTTAGCAGTCATAGTCCGTTTTTAAATGAGAAGGGCATATCAGTTTGATAATATTGAGTGGACCGTTTAGCACAGATAAGTACAATCATGTCATGTAAACTGTTCCCTATAGCGTCTAGCGATATTTTCACGCACATTTTACTCGGCGAAAATTTATTTTGCCACACTAATGAAACACTCATTATACCATTTTAGGTCAGCGCGAATATTCTTCAATGATAATGACTAACTAGTGGTTGAGTTACATGCTACACCAATGCTCATGAATAAAATTAGCATAACAGATTAATCTAGTACAGTTACATGCTATCGTTGGTACGGTCCCTATCTACGCTCAATATTCAAACAAATGTCTAGGTCATCTTGGCCATGGGTGCTAAACTGGGAGAATTTGTTCGAAAACTTTTTGTAGTTTGGGGATTTACAGCTCGACTCGGCAAAGACTTTTGCCGCCGCGAGTAGGCGGGAAAAATTGCACGATCGGCCGGTAATTTGAAAATAGAGTGCTAAGGTCAAGTTCAACGGGCAGAGACATTGTTCTCGGTAGGCATAATTGTTTGGTGTGTAGACTTTCAATCTATAAGTTTGATTTGAAAAACACCGGTCGAATAAACGGTGATACAGCCGCTCAAGCCTGCCAACGATTCTGTTTCTAAAAATATGAATTACGTTATGCGCATGCGCTAACAACGCTTATCTTTTGTTTTTTCAGTATTACGGCGATATTGGTATGCCGCATTCTCAAATATAATGGATCGTCTTCTATCGCAGTAATAAGCTGGCACCATTACACGTGGAAAAACCGATTTTTTAAAAACTTTCAGTTCAGCAAGATGTATATAATCTTATCTTAACTCGACGTGACGACGCCAACCTATTCGTAGTCTCAACTTGATGTGTGAAATTACATTTATTATATTTATTCGGGATTGCAACGCCACGAGATTGTGGTTGTGAAATTTATTTTCTTCTCAAAGTGTTATAAATTGAGAATTTAGAACGAGCTGATGCATTAATCTAGGGTCTCGGAAGTTCACGGTCTTGCTCTCGGGATTAAAAACACACTAAGAGTTACCTTGTACCTGTTGATTTCGGATAGTTTGCTACGGTAGAAACTTGACGGAAAATATATATTTTACTTAAAAAGCGTTCAGACAGATCTAATGATGCTGTATATTATACGTTCAAGTAAATGATAGACAAGAACATTTCATGACACGGAAAGATATAGGCAGGGGGAGGTCTGGATTTTTCGTGATCTGCGCAGTAAATCGTTGACAATAATTATAACCTTGAAATTATGCCATATATACTATATAACTTTTCCTTGATATGACCTTATTCCTACTTTTAGAGAACTTGTCTATACGGTATTTTACTTAAACTGTGTTAGATTTTTGATTAATCAGCTAATATAAGCAGATTTCACATTCTCTGGTTGTTTACAGAACTGTATTTTTAACAGTTGGTATAGAAACATGCAGCGGCTGCTACGTTTTAAAACTACACGTACTAATACCGGAAATCGTTTCCCAAAAAACTAATTAATTCTGATCACGAAGCAGAATCTGCCACACTGAAGATAAATTATAAACAACAACTCAACAATGTGATGTGGTGTAAATTTTTCAAGAGTTAAGTTTGTCGGCAGCCATGATCGTATTATTCTATGTTATTCACGTGCACCTATAGATGATGTACTACTTTTATCGTGCGACAGCATCCTTGACAAATCAGCTGTATATGAGCAAAGGCTCCGCTATAAGCCTATACAGGGAAGAAGTACATAGCAAGAAAAGTCAAGTTGGCGTATTTTAATCAAACCGTAGGGAAAAGCTGGTTAAAACAGTTTGGCCTCTGTTCTTGTAATAACCGTCGTTTCATTTTTAAGAACTATACGCCACAAATTAGATTCATTGTTGCCCGTTACATGGTGATGTAAGGTTTAAAAATAGATACGTTTACTTTGTCTAGTTTTTTTTTTCATTTACTAAGTCTTCTATATATGAGCGTTAACGGTATAGCAAAATGCCCACTATGCTTTTTTCTCTGCCACCAGCATAGTTTACAAACTCAATGATTCTCATCTTTAAAGGTATACCATAAAGTGGCGCCAGTACGTGTTTAATGAGTGCATGAGAAAGTTCTGATTCAAGGAAAGTGTGTTTTTACATGAGAAAGTGATATGTATTTACAGTGTATATGTAAACTGATATTTTTTCGAAGTTTGTTACCTTTGCTCAGATTTCCAGCTGCTTATCAATAAAATTTGATATAACAACAAATGAGAAAGTCAGATTTTGATGGTTTGTCTTGGGCATTACATACCAATTGACCGCCTCAATTCAGGGGAAGTCCCTACTTTACCATGTTTACACTGTATTTTTGGACTGGCAGTTGAAATGGATAAACATTGGTCGCGATCACTTCGAGCGCGCCACCAATCGGTCGAGCGTTTCGCAATATCTGTGAAGACCAGTTTGCGATTGTGCTTTGGTGCTCCTGTGTAACTTGGTTAAATGTAGATGGCCCTGACAATTTAGCGAATCTTTAGTCAAATGATAATGGATAATTCAAAGCAATGTAGCAGTTTTAGAACATTATCCCCGGCCTTGCACAAGTCAAACATGACGTCATTAACATTACACGGGGTAACTGAGTCTATCTGTACCGCTAAATCTACCGTGTGGTAGTTTGGATGCTCATTCTGAATGCATTGGGGACAGCGCGTACTTAATGTCGACAAGTAATATCATTTGCACTCGTTAACAACGTTAAAATGTCAGATACCCAAAAGATGCTGACCAGTCATTAGGCAAAGTTATCATCCGTACGCACCAGATATGCACATGGGCCATCATCAGTCCCTGTCTTGACAACGGACAACTTACTACTCCAAACTTGTTTTTGTCAAGTGACTGAGATTACGGATCCTTCAATCGGAAGGTAGGAAAAGATATAAATTTTCTATAATTTGCTTTCCCCTGTTTGAGATGCCAATGATTCGGTGGAATGAACCAACGGCTAACCCGCAGGTTGAAACTTGTGTCAGTGTTGCTATAGTGTCGTCGTTTTAGTCAGGCTATAGCCGAATCGACAAACAGACACATCATTTCCATGTCTTTTTGCCATGATACAATCGACCAGTTTCGCACAATTGGCAAAATAAAGTTTCGGCGAATCATCAGCAGAAATGGAGTAATAAAATCGTAGTTTTTATGCCGTTTGACCTCTTGCCCGATTGTCACCGATGCATCACCATGTGTGAATTTTCTAGCATCAATCAAATCAATTATGGTATTTTGTAATACAGACTTCTCCATAAGACTCTCATTTTTATATCCCTCTGGGTGTGTTTAAGACCATCTGTATCTGTCAATGTACAGCGTCCATTATCGGTGTCTGGAAGCGTCGGGCCCTAGTAAAATGTAAACGTCTGTCCAATTATCTGCTAATCTGTGCGCCGATCCGAGCATATCTGCCTAACAGTATATGTGCCCCGTCAGTTTTTCTACCGAAGCTTCTGTCTGTCAAATATTACAAGTAAGGTGTCAGTGTCTCTGTGTGTCTTCATCTTCTGTGTCTGTTTGTCCCTTTACGTCTCAGCCATCCGCTTTCCCTCTATGTTAACCCGACTCCCAACAGTGCATTTCTATCTAAAGCGCAGAACGAACAAAGACCGAATGTGTCATCGCGGACTAGTGTTAGGGGTTCCGAATCCGTGAGTCTTAGGTATGTTCGGTTGGCATTTGAAATAGACCGGTGGACACGACGGTAGCTTTATGCGCGGTACATATAAAACGCAACTCTTCATCATTTCAAAATCATCCACCGGTGATCTTGTCACCTAGCAACATTTAAGAACCAATGTATGCACTTCATATTTGTTTATTTATACATCCTCTTTTTCTTGAATTCTTAGTTAATCATTGGCACAAAATATGCATGGCGCTCTTTTACACGTCGGAAAGAAAAAATCATAATTATTCGAGAGGCCAGGAAACAGTGACGTGTACACATTACCCAGACATGCCAGAAAACGTTGTGTTCAATCTTTGTAACAAAGATTCTAAATGGAGCCTCCGTGGGAAACAGCAGATGTTGGTAGATTATTACCAGATAAATTTATTAGGAAGACAAAATTGACAATACCAATAGTATTTGCTTTTAATATGAAAACTCTTTTCATTTGAGTAGTGTAGATTAAAAGTCTGGACATTGTGCTGATACAGGTGCCATTGTCTAAGCAGAAAAACAGTAACAAATATTGATATACCTCGCTCAGTCGGTTGGTCCTCATCAATTGTCTCTCCTGTTATGGTAGACATATAAATTGCCTCCTCAAAAAACCTGAATTTGGTGGTGTTTGTCCGCCCTGGCCTGTGATGAAACTGTGAAGGTGTTGATAAATGCTCGGGTATTGCAACCGTACCGTCCTTTTTTCAAGCCCAACCCGCCAACAGATCTCACTGTAAACATAGATAAGTGCTCTTTAGACACAAAGTGCCAAGAGAAATATTTTTATAAATACCAAGTACGTCGTATGAAGTCTCGCTGGTATCGTTCAGATGTTTGATATAAACTGAAGCATCTATTTGAAGGTAAGATGAAATAATGACTTTTTGACGTCATCATGCAAATATGAAGCCATTTTGTTTCCACTTCATCTTCTATGGGTAAAGCATTGTTCACTCTATTGGAGACACACACTCAGACTGCCTCGCTCGTCTCCTTAGTGTAGCCAATTTAAGTCGTTTGAGGGGAGAATACGAAGGTGGATATAACTCGTAATACAATTCCGGTGAAACCGATCGTCCGCGATCTTGCGTGCTCGGTCAACACGTCACACAAAAATTGGCGGCAGTAATTAGTATGTGTGCACAGTGCCAATAACTATCATAAGCGTTTGCCTATCGCGGGGAATCATCACGACAACCATCACGCATTGAAATTGCCCTTGTGCCTGCGCCGAATTTCAGTTCTGAACCACAGCACTGAACAAATTAGGAATGGAAAAAAATCTCTGTGTAGGCCTTCTGGGCGGGGGCAATGATGGTGGTTGTCCATGCTATCTACCATTTTGGGTAAGCTTGCTCTGTGGGTTACCGAGGAAACTTGTGATATCAGTCACCCTCCAGTGTTTGCATTGCCATCATTCTGGCAAACTAGGTGTCATCTTAATGATCCAAGATAAATTGACCGGCGACAGAAACAGGTCATGACTCCGGTGCCATAGGTAGTTGGCATTTGCGTTTGTGATTGCACAACTACGTCCGCTGGTATGATAAGCGAAACCTTAGATTTCACGGTTATCACTTATCAGAGACTGAAAAAAAACAAGACACCAGTATTTCAAGGCACAAACAATGCTTATATTTAAAGTGTGTGCATTAGTGTGTTAATCCCTTAGCATCGTTGGCAATATGACCTCCACTGATAATCTGTCGGTAAAATGCGCCCTCGATTTTCAAAAAGACAGTGTGAGCATCAGTAACAGTTGAGTGATCATGATAACGAATACACGATATTTTAAGAATAACTTTTCTTTTCTTCAGCTGCATCGCATCGTGCATCCTTTAGTAAAGTTATCTTTTAAAAATAGGAATATATTTCCATATATATTGGCGTATGTGCAATTTTTCAATGTAATATTCCAATCGAGTGTACATTAAATGAATTGCTTTGTAAATATGCAAATATTAGCAAATTTTGAAATTGCCCTGTGATCACAGTCCCAGCCGTATCCAGGATTTAATTTGGCAGGTTTCATAAAATGAGCAATCCAACCGTCTCAGTCAAGCTAATTGCAGTTTGTTGCTATGGCTCCACTAGAATTTGTGATGTGTGATCAAAATATTATTAATAAGAAGGACGCCATGGTCTTATGGTTACTTTTCAAATGAAAGAAGTCCAGTAGCTGTTAGCTAAGAGCTCAGAGGTCTCTGAGCCAGCTAGCCATCCGAACTCAGAGCAGGCAGCCTCAAAGCTTCTGGTGTAAACCTCTCAGATAAGACAGCTCTGAGATCTGAGTCTCTTGTAGTTCGACTGCACTCCCCTGCTTCTGTTAGAAAGCTGAACGAAAAGTAAACAGCCTGAACAGATGTCAATATTATCTCAGGGTTGTTGATTTATAACATGAGAAATTGCAGTTTGCTTTTTGGTGTTTTCTCTAGTCTTGCCCTGGCCTGCCCAGAGGTCATAAACCTTGCATGATACTAATGCTCTGAGATTACCAAAATTCCAAAACTTGAAGGGTTGCAACTTTTCTGTCTATTTGAAGGATGAAATATATGGGTGTATTTTTCGCTGAACATCGCGACACGACGTTTGATGTTGATACAGGTTGTTGGCAAAGCTAACAAATCAAACTGCTATGAAATAGAATGGGTTGATGGTGGACTGGGCGATTGCTATTCTCACGGGAAGTTTTGCACGGTTTAGACACGATACGAGACTTCAATTTATCATCATCATCACCACCACCATCATCATCATAATCATCATCATCATCATCATCATCATCATCATCATCATCATCATCATCATCATCATCATTTATCAGTGAGAATAGCATCATTTACAATTTACCTGCTGTTTTTCACGCTATCACATCTGTACGCCAATTTAAACTAATGCTTAAGAAATATCCTCCAGTGTGATTATGTGTAGGTTTTGCAGTATTGTATACATTTGGTATATTGTCTTTTTGTTGCCACGTGATTTTACTTTGTCTACCTTTTATGTATATTGCTTTTTATTCCCTTTAGTGTTATTTAAGTTTTACTTATTACAATGTTTTATTTTTTTTTTACACTGGTCCTCCCTGGAAATCAGTACATTTTTGACTGAAGGAGCTAACCAGTATAAAGATGAATAAATAAATAAATAAAAATAAATATATAAATCATCATCGTACTGTTTATTTTATAGAGGCTAGAAGTAGCACTAGGCTAGATTAAACGTTTTCTTCAAGCACAAAAAAGAGATATTTTTGGTGGAACTGTCCATATGGTTGTTTTCTTCTGTATAATGAATCGTAATGTAATTGATAGCGAATGCTGAAAGAGAAGGACCCGTTCTCGTTCTTGATTTTATCAATATAACGATTCAATGATAACTCGAACTGAAACGCCTGTCATTTGCAATAAAACCCGTCCATATGGTTGAGGGCTGTACGCGCCTCAGAACCAAAAGATTTATTACTTAAACTATTCCATGGTAAATTTTACAAAGAGTTTTCTCTCCTAGTCAAGAAAAAGTCTAGAGTCAACCCACAAGGTTTGGTACTTCAAAACAAATTACCTAATACTTACCGACATCTGAAATTAAAAAATTGTCTTTAAAATGAAGGAAAATTAAATTTTCCATTTTAACAAAAAACAGGCCGTGAAAACTTTGTTTACCATAAGAACTTAACAAAGAGCCAACCCAAGCAGTAGACTGGACAAAATCCGTAAAATATTGAGAGTCTGAATACCATAATTGATACGATGGTGATGATTTCTCCGAGAAACATTGCGAGACAACTCAACTTGAGGAGCAATATCTTTCACTGAACTATGTGTGCTTGTTACATTATATATATATTTTTAATTATTTTTTTGATCTGAAAAAATAGAGTTTTTGATTTTTCTATCATATTATAATAACCAATGCTGGCGAGAACCAGATCACTATTTGGTACCTGCCTTTGTCCTGGTGCTCATGACGGCTAGAGCATCATGAATATCACCATTATGGCCATAATCCCATCATGTAAACTACTTTATTCTCAATGTCACTTTTCTCAGTCAATAACAATTATGATCGGATAACACGGGGAGTGCGGTAAAGTGTGCAACATTCAATTTGTTGTTCTGGTCTGCAGTAAAAGTTGTTTGTTAACAACAGTCGTTGACTTTGAATGTTACATAGGCGAATATTTCGACTTCAGATTTTGGTTCGAATAAGAAACCATTGTACAAAGCAGAATAAAATTACGAGAAATACTACAATGTACACGTAAGGTAGTATGCGCCTCGAAAGTGAAAGACTTAAACTTTTGCTCAAACTTTCCTTAGGAATCTTTCAACCATTCACTTTCAAATTCAAGAATAAAAATCGGAGGGGGGGGGGTCATCGTGCAAATTTTGGTACTAGAGAAACAAATAACTCAAGATTTACCGATATTTGAAATTCAAAATGGCCGCCATCCCTGTGTTAACTCTATGGAGAAAAATAAAATTTTCGAATTTCGAAAAACTGAGCCGGTGAAAAGTTTTCTTACACCGAGAGCTTTGAAATGAACCTCCACAAGCGGTATGTCGGAAAAAATTGTAAAAGTTTGCGAGTCCGAATATCTGTCCCCGAGGCGCGTCCTACCTTAATGGAGCTTGCACATTTGTCTGCATGAGCACGTCCCTCCTTTTTTTCGGCAGTAACCCTGACGAAGATGTAATGCAGCAACGGTCTGTTTGACTGTATATCGCCGCTACTAGGCGTAACAATTGGGACTTTAAGAATGCAGAGTTCTCACAAAAATGACTGGTTAATCGCCCTGTCATGGTACGCAAATCAATATCTTTGCATTGAAGCCTCGTGCATGGGCGTGGTGGAAATGCTGATTATCAGAAATACAGTGGGTTTGAAGACTTGTGCCAAGAGTTTCCTAAATATGGTCAAATCATGGGGTGTTCGATGCTAGGAATTATAAGCATGTCGAACACTGATGCCAAACATTTTGCCAATTCATGAATCGTCATAGTAACAGCCTTTCGAGATCCACCTGCTTTATGGTATGAGCTTGCCTACCGCAGGCCTAGTTTTAGCTACTTCTGTATTGCTGTGGTAAATTTACTTTTCAGCTAACTAGCGTTGTTCGCGGTTTCAGGCTTGCTACTAAATATAGCCGAATCGAACACTGCTGCTTGAAATTCGGACAAAGTTTACTGTTGCATGCGTGGCTGTTGTTGCAGCTTGTAGTCTGAGCCGTAAATTAGTGCGACTTTTAGTATCAATCGTAACACAAACAGGTTCAATTTTCATCTTTTTTGCGGAGAATGCGGACAGATATTTATTTTTGCAAATTGATAAAAGAAAAATGTCGTCACTTGTGAACGGCGCTCTTCGAGGCAAAGAATTTCTTTTCGACGTGTGATGTCAAATCATTTGCAGAAAGAGCGAACGACTCCGCAACAGTCAAAGTTAATCATCATTTGCCTTTACATGTGAGTTGGTTCCTCTATGACACTTATTCATTGAGAGATAGTGATCAAAGCTGGATAATACTGGACACCATAAATACCAGTTTTGTTTGTTAACAACAGTCGTTGACTTTGAATGTTACATAGGCGAATATTTCGACTTCAGATTTTGGTTCGAATAAGAAACCATTGTACAAAGCAGAATAAAATTACGAGAAATACTACAATGTACACGTAAGGTAGTATGCGCCTCGAAAGTGAAAGACTTAAACTTTTGCTCAAACTTTCCTTAGGCATCTTTCAACCATTCACTTTCAAATTCAAAAATAAAAATCGGGAGGGGGGGGGGTCATCGTGCAAATTTTGGTACTAGAGAAACAAATAACTCAAGATTTACCGATATTTGAAATTCAAAATGGCCGCCATCCCTGTGTTAACTCTATGGAGAAAAAGAAAATTTTCGAATTTCGAAAAACTGAGCCGGTGAAAAGTTTTCTTACACCGAGAGCTTTGAAATGAACCTCCACAAGTGGTATGTCAGAAAAGAATTGTAAAAGTTTGTCTGTCCCCGAGGAGCGTTCTACCTTAATGGAACTTGCACATCTGTCTGCATGAGCACGTCCCTCCTTTTTTCGGCAGTACGCTGACGGAGATGTAATGCAGCAACGGTCTGTTTGACTGTACATCGCCGCTACTAGGCGTAACACTAGGGACTTTAAGAATGCAGAGTTCTCACAAAAATGACTTGGTTAATCGCCCTGTCATGGTACGCAAATCAATATCTTTGCATTGAAGCCTCATGCATGGGCGTGGTGGAAATGCTGATTATCAGAAATACAGTGGGATTTGAAGACTTGTGCCAGGAGTTTCCTAAATATGGTCAAATCATGGGGTGTTCGATGCTAGGAATTATAAGCATGTCGAACACTGATGCCAAACATTTTGCCAATTCATGAATCGTCATAGTAACAGCCTTTCGAGATCCACCTGCTTTATGGTATGAGCTTGCCTACCGCAGGCCTAGTTTTAGCTACTTCTGTATTGCTGTGGTAAATTTACTTTTCATCTAACTAGCGTTGTTCGCGGTTTCAGGCGTGTAGCCGCATCGGACACTACTACTGCTTGAAATTCGGACAAATTTTACTGTCGCATGCGTGGCTGTTGTTGCAGCTTGTAGTCTGAGCCATAAATTAGTGCGACTTTTAGTATCCATCGTAACACAAACAGGTTCAATTTCCGTCTTTTTTGCGGAGAATGCGGAGATATTTATTTTTGCACATTGATAAAAGAAAAAAATGTCGTCACTTGTGAACAGCACTATTCGAGGCAAAGAATTTCTTTTCGACGTGTAATGTCGAATCATTTGCAGAAAGAGCGAACGACTCCACAACAGTCAAAGTTAATCATCATTTGCCTTTACATGTGAGTTGGTTCCTCTATGACACTTATTGATTGAGGGATAATGATCAAAGCCGGATAATACTGGACACCATAAATACCAAAAACTGCATGGTATTATTATCCAAGAACACCCGTAACTGAAGTAGAGTTCAGAATGTCAGGCATACTTTCCGATGTCAAGATGAGAGTACACTCAGAGCATCTAAAATATCTATCTATCGCAAGGGAAGCAACATTATAAAGTACGCTTCCAAAATGTTTCACAACTTGTCAAATGTGAGTGCCTGAAAGGTAATGTTGAAGTCACTGTCAAAGACTTTGGAACAGGACGCATATTGCACTGCAAGTTCAGTGGTTCTCATAAAAGGGTCCTGGGGCACACACACACAGTCTGAAGGATATCTCCATTTTTCAGTATTATATATTATTGCCTGAATACATGGGTTTATGTGCCCAACAGCAGGTGACAATTTACCCGACGCCAGGAGTGCATATTCTCTCCTGCTGCGAGGGCACTTAAACCCATGTATTCAGGCAATAATATTTTTATTACATGCCTCTTCACAGTGATGACATTTAGTTACATACAGGACATTCTCAAACAATTTTACCATTATCGACCAGCATCAAACAGACTTCAACGAAACTCAAAATAGCAGTGCGCGCATGGATATTTTACATCTAGCGTTAAGCGTCTATTTTGACGTCGAAAACATCGAGGGGCTTCACCGATCCGCTAACTTCCCGGATGTTCCTATTCAAATCAATGCACTGATTTTGCACTCACATCGAGGTATGTAATAAAAACCTTTAACGTTACAGTGCAGCTGGGCCGCGAAGAGAATTACATGTAAAAATTATGTTCAGAGAGTTATTTATCGCAGATAGGGATGATCCACCATATTGTGATGTGAACAAGTATATACCAGTTGTGCTCACAACAACGGATTTGGTCTATACTGAGGCTTAGAAATTGCAAATCAATATTTGTCCGAAAAACTTACTGACCTAACCTCATATACTTCCCTGATTACTATAGCCATCAATCAAATGGTGTTCGTAGTATTGTTGGATCAGTTAAGATGTACATGAGGGATACAGATGGTTGTCATACATAGCTCATGATCTTTTAACTAGCGCTCATTGTTCTTATACAAATCTCCGAGATGATTTTGCATATAACAATCCGGTCACGGATTAAAAGGCTTCAGAGTAAAATCGTCTGTAAATTTGCAACAAGTAAGGGATATGAGAGATGAGCAGGAGGCTGGCAAGATTGGATGTTCAGGCATAGGTGACATGCGTAGAACAGAGACTTGAATCGTAGAATAAAAAGGATGTGCCTACTTGAGAGGGGAAATCCCCGACAATTTATTTTTAAGGAACAATATATTCGTTATCAGGTTGCGCCTTTGTGCAGGATCAGCCATGAGTACTGGAATGAATTTTGATGAAAGTTAAAAGAAAGCATGCGAAAGAAGCTCGGAATCCTAAATTCTCTTTTCATTAAGTTTACCATGCCCGAAGAAAGTCTATATGAACACGTGCACAGCAAACTTTCTCGAAACCTGTTAATTAAAAATCTAACACATCTTATTTTCCCTAATACATTGCTCAAATTATAAATTTACTATTTTTGCCTAACTGATATTTGAACAACAGCATCATTATACGTCTTGTTCTTAATGGTAAATTCAGATCATTTCTAAAAAAACCCGTGTTAATGTGACTTTTCAATGCGCCATTTTAACCAAAACTTTGATGCATTTTGTGTGTTCGAGTTCTGTTTATGGAAATGACAATTTCTCGTTCTGTTGTGATAACCATGTCGAACAACTGTACACCATACTGGGTACATGTATAATATTCGATGTTATTACTGACGACTGAGACTAGAAATCATTTGTAAAAACGATATCACATAGAACATTTTTACACCAACAATGTGTAAGCAACCGTACACTAACTTGTAGGATTGTGCTTCGTATGACGGTGATGATGATGATGATGATGATGATGATGATATGTCTTTATTTTACATGAACATGGGTGTACCCGTTCACACCTACTTCATATCTGTTATACATCCATGGCAATGTAATCCTTCCCGAAGCATCTCACTTTTGTTTACAGAAAATGATATTTTTTCATGATTCACCTATTCTGATCATACTTTACACTCTTTGTGATATTAACACTGGATGATGATGATGATGATGATGATGATGATGACGGTAATGAAATATCACAAACAGGACTTCTAGTTGTATGAAAACATTATTTTCTGTGGCTGGTATTACGGTAATGGGGCATGTTTTGTCGATTTCTTTAAGTCTAAATTGTTTTCACTTTGAATTGTATAGGTCAATAGATGTACCGAATTTTCCGTTCTCGGAGGGTTCTACAGTATGAGATAATTCAATCATAATTTCCGTCCGGCCAATGACCCCATTGAAGTCGACCTTGAGCGTGCCCTTGTCATTATGCAGTTCTACTGAGGGCCACAAAACCGTAGCAAAAGGTCATGAAGTTTTACCATGGCATTGTCTGTGATAACATTTAAACACATATTGTTTTATTACCGACGGTCAATAGTAAACTTTGTAATCATGGGCACGAAATCGGAGAAGCTGACAGTTCGATGCCACTTGAATATTACCAGGGTCTACATGTACAATAGCCTTCGCAATCCTTCCCTTTAGTTCCTGCGCTACATGACTTGCTACACGTCAAAGTGAACTCACCGGAATGGCGTCAGTCAGTACGGCCACACTCCAAAAGCGGTTGTTAGGCGTCAGAATCTTAAGGTCGTGCCTGGAAACAGTCCTTTTTTACACTAATTTTGCATAATCCATACATAATTTTGTGAACAAATATAGAGTTTTTGGCATCACAACAAAAAGTGTGAAAATATTTGAAAAAGGCAACGCCCCTTCACCGACGTACCGTATGTACACTTCAATTCATTTTTGGAGCAAATTTCGGAATCTTAGCGCAATGTGTGTCAAATTCTGAAATGGTCTTACAGTACCTGCATCAACAACATAGCTAATTAAGATGTATGTCGACGTGCTAACGCTTACAGTCAATGAAACATTACGCCAAAGAGCCTTTCGCAGCACACTTTCATTAGCACGCTCTATTTTATCAAATAGGATAGGGCGCGATACGGCAAACTGTTTCACCACTGTGTATCCAGGAGTGGCTTTGCATATTCAGCGATTATTAAATCATACTCATTTTGTCGATATGTCAAGAGTTTAAAGTTATCTCCTTTCTGTCACAGGTATCCGTCTAGACTTCAGTTGGTTCAGATATTCACTAAACAATGTAACCATGCAGGGATTCTACAACTGTCGAGTACTTTGTCTTTTAATGCTTTCCGAAAGGTTCCTGACTGACATTGCATGACGTAAATTGTGCTATTTGTGTTTAAAATAAAAAGATTTACGGATATATTGAACGAATCTTGATATGCTGTTCCAAAGTAGGAGATGTTTGCTATGAACTAAAATCTAAAGCTAAAATCCCAAACATTGATTAATAAACAAATATCAAAAGGTGTCAGACGATTAACCCTGAGCACTTGGAGCGAAGATAAATTATTTAGGCTATCCGAAAAAGTCACAGAATGGTTCATAGATGGTATGAAACCCTTATGAGATCTAACATGGCGCACTATCAGTCGAAATTGCCTTACGGTGGCGTTTGTTTCAGCTTACTTCGTGTCTTTCTGAATTCGGCCGGATGTACTTGCAAAGCAAATGCAGACAGACAGACAAAGAGGGAGACAGACAGAGAGAGACAGCGCCTGAGAGAGACACAGAGAGAGACACATACAAGTATCTGAGCGCGAAGAAGAGAGAGAAAGCATTGTCTCACATGTAGTCTATCGATCGGAGCTAGGCTAAGATACTTTGTTTTAGAACCCAAATGTAATATTGTATAAGTTGGAAAAAGTTGTCATGAGAACTACTTTACAATATGGTACAATCTTTTGATATAGAAATGACGTGGTCAACGATGTTTATTTTGAAGTTAGCGGTGACCTCGCCGACCGGTGTTGCGCATAGCGCTTTACACTGGCACAGATGCGGGCCCCATCTGGAACTGTGTCTGGATCTGAGTCCGAATCGATAACTATGTAACACAGGAATTTTGTGGCCGAGACAGCAGACATGTCAAATACGATGCCCCTGCAATGCATATAAATACATCTCTTGGTTTCTTTCAGTTAACGTACGCTGGGTGCTGAGATACACACCCTCCGATCTTTCTCACCATCAAAGTCTGTGATTTGATAAACGGACAGCTCACAGTGTCGTTGAACGCTCCTGGAGTATAATTCCGGAAGAATATCATAGCCCTAGTTGTGAATACGGGTCAAAATGAACGACAGACGAGACTGAATATCTCTGTGTTATCACCGGCCCTATATCAAAGTCTCTCCCTATTTTCGGAGTCATGGCATTACCATAATGACGACATGGTCAATTATTGTTCAACCCGGGCCCGTCGTTGATGTTTTTGTTAAATTATCGCCAAATTGTTTGAACATAAGCAGTAATCGGAAGAGTAAATCACAGCCACCTGTAGAATGATTCCTATTTACGCATGTACACATTCCATACTTTTGTGTACATCATGCCGCCGTAAGACTGTATCGGAGCCACGTTGTCTCCACGTTGTAAATTTGCTGTTCACATGTATTTACCTTTACGGTACTATAGTCACCAACAGTTGGCGATACTCAATACCACACATTAGGTATAAACAACGATTCACTTTTCAACAACTACCACTTACGTCATAAAAACTGGTAATATGACTTTACCTGAAGTCAGATAACTTTCAATTTGTGGGGGGACGTGCATCAAGCTGCATAAGGAATTTTCTACCGCTGCCCCAAAATCTTTATTTTCTTTCGAGTTGCTGTCTCCCGCTGTATAGAGTCATCAGCGTCACCTATCTGCGTTTTTATTCGGCAGACGCGTTCAGAACGCGCTAGATGGATTTGTGCATGCATCAACTACACTCCCGTAGCTACGACATAACAATTAACTTACTTTACAGCTGCAGCTACAACTTATACAAAACCAGGAATATTTGCTTTACAGAACACGGTGTTCCGTCCGTTGATAAAGGGCTTGTCGCTCGGTGAACTGACAATTCACTGTCGTCCATCGGTACCCTGCAGGGATGTCAGAGATGACGGACCAACCATCAGCCATCGTGAATCATACACGAACTGGACTGAATTTTGCAGTCTTGTCGTCATAAAGCAGCACACTTAATAATTTTCTCCGACATCTTTCTCTGATATCTTTATTTCCTTTTCACAAAGTGCTCTTCTTGTTCCTGCTCACCTGACATCGCTCACTAATCGCACGGTGTACGTCGATATAGAGCGCAAGGCAAAGTCGTGGGCCACCACCACCGCTGTCGTTGTCTGCCAGAGCGTTGGCTTTTTCCAGTCCCTTCTCACTTGTAGCTCTATCGACTCGTGTAAATCCTTGTTACGTAATTTGTACCTTGTGATGTGTACTAAGCAAAGTTCACAATCAAGGTAATATTTGTTTTGCTTACATTTCTATGGAAAGCCGTTGGAAATCCCTCGGAGAAAACTCTTTCCCCATTGAAAATGCATAGGTAGAAAACAAAAAAGTTTTCCGTCGATATATACGAAAAAATACCTCCCGGCTACAACATAACTTTTAGCGGCGCCGTCAACTTAAAATGCGACAACAACAACTCAAACCACATTATGTTGCGACCACAAAATATCAGTCAGCGTCAACATTGCTAACACTATGCAACTTGACATTGGATGAAAACTAGCTGCAGCGGTAACAATCTATGAGGCACTTGGTGAGATGTCGAATGATAACGTTGGCGGCGAATGCCTAACTGTGAGTGCGGAAAAAACAAAAGCTCGTGCGGACGCGAAATCTCTTGCTGCTAATAATCAACATACGGCCGCAGAAACCCTATGATAAACGATTCCGCACTGAACTGCTATCCCGAAATCTTATCATCTTTTGCGGCCGCAAAATCTCTACTAGCTCATTATCCAAACGTGGACGCTGGTAATATGAACCAAACCGCTGCAGAAACTTCATATATTCGCGTTGCGGTGCGACAAAACTTACAACGTACAGACGTTGCGTTAAAAACTACAACTTGAAGCTACGACAAACTCTACTCTGGTTGCACACAGTCTGTTGCAAACACGGAAAATGCGGAAAAATACCATATGCAATGAGCATGTTCGGTGATGAAAGGCGATATGGGAAAAGAAATGAATGCGTGCTACCGACAAGCTTTAATGTGTTTTACACTATTTCTCCTTTCATCACCCTCTGCACCTATAATCATTGACGGCTGCTTTTGTACAAAACCATGACGACATAATTTTGCCACTTTAGTTTTGAAATGTAACTCGTTTATTCCACATAAGAATACATTTTTCCAAAATTGGTTGGGTTTTAAGAATAGTGAAGTAGTATCATGATGATGACATTTTCAGTTAGTCGTACTACACAATCTATGTGTAGTCAGTTTGGCTATTGAAGATTTCTTGATCTACTAGAGTTTAATTTAGTTTAAATTAGTTAAAGCCAGTGAAAGTTAGCATGAATTAGTTCGATTTGTTTCAGTTTCGTTTAGTTTTAATGAGCTAGTTTCAATTTTATGACCCGCCCTAGGCTGTTAAAATGTAATTGTGGACACGCCATTTTGGCTCAGCGCGGGCCAAGATTTTATCAAGCCTGAGTGAGGGTTTAGGGCCGACAAAAAATGAGACCAAACATATATTGTTTCTATCTACGGTATAAGGCCAGTAGTCCAGATTGACGCCTCACAATATTGTTATGGGAGTGTCAGTGACATTGTTCTTTTCTTGTTGCTGTAGACGGTGTGAAGGTAGTGAGCGCCTCGACAATGAAAGAAATTTTGCTCAAACTTTCATCAAGTAAACTTTAAACTATTCTCTTTGAAAATCAAGAATAAAAATCGGGGTCTCCATGCTAATTTTGGTAAATGAGAAACAAATTACTCAATATTTATCCATATTTGAAATTCAAAATGGCCGCCGTCCCTGTGGGGAAGGGTTAAATAAAATTCCTGATTTGTACAAAATTAAGTCGGTGAAAACGTTTTTTATCTCAATAAGCTCCGAAATGAGCTCCCAAATGTGGTAGGCCAAAAGAATATAATAAAAGTTTGAGAGCCCGAATATCTGTCCCAGAGGCGCATTCCACCTCAGTGTTGTCTGTTCCTACTGAGCTGTGCAGGACCTGCCCAGATTTAAAAAAACCGAAACAATGGACTACTATTAGTAGTAGCTGACTGTATTTAGGTTAAAGGTAGAATGGTGCTGTGTTATTAGGTAATTTTAAATCCAGTGTGAACTAGCTAGCTCGTATTTTCACAATCTTGCTCCTAGACTGGAGACCCTCGGCGTAAATGTAAAATCATCAAAAATTAATCTTCTGCTGATCAGAAAGATAACTGATAGCATCCATATCAGGACATTATGAAATTCCGGCCGGGTCTTCTATCTGTGAATCCTGAAATTACCCGGTTCCCGAGACCAAGGAAGTGACAGAAAAGGTTAAAGTGTGCATTTTTTTCGTGACTGAGGGTAATTTATCTCTGATAAAATGACACAAAGGGAAGATAAGATATTACGATGCTCCTGGTTATCTGAATAATTAGTGGATGACCACGAAGTTTATCAGAATGCTGTTTCGGACATTTTTTCGAGCGGGATGAGTCCTGCCCTGATGATAACGGATGCCGCATTTCAAGTGAAGATAAACGCTTGTCAATCAGAAAAGAAATTACGGTATAACGGAAAATCACACATCTTTTTTGAAACAGGGAAAAAAAGTCTGACAAAGAGCTTGTTGTACATAGGGCGCACTATCTGCACAGAGTACTGTAAACTACCATATCATGTGACAAGATAGACAGATAATCGAGTTAATGATTGCTCTAACAAATAGCTTTCTACTTACCGATTGTTTGCAAAGTTATGGAGAAATGAAAAATGGAGTCCAATGGAAGTTTGTTCATGGGCATATGAAATGTTGTGCTCCCCTTCGCATGAATGAGTCAAGTTGAACATTCCTGAATAAGCTCATTTTTGGATTTATACAATGTGGCACAACATTTATTGCAAGCCGACGAGTGTCGCGATTATCTGTAGTCTCCAGCTAATCAGTTTGATGATAATTTAACATGGCAATAGCTATTCCTTATATTTAGACACTTTATCAAACTTCCCTATGGAAATCCAACCATTGGACAAAAACGCGGTCAAACACCATCTGAAAATCAGACATTTATTTATCAAGGTCTTCGTCCTGAAAGTTTTGTTTGATTCATCTGTAGAAATAAGTTGTGACAGGAAAGTTTGGGTCGGATCCTCCACCGAATGCCAAGACACTTTTATTTATTTTGCCGTCGGTCCTTTGATAGTCCTCACAAGACACTGAACACGATTGGAACTAATTTCGGATCACTGGATCTTTTATATTTTTCAAATCTCTCAAAAGTGTTAGGTGCCCTATAGCTGAATGTTGCAATATTACAAATTACTCATAAAGACAAGTGTGTAACTTAAAAAAGAAAAGCAGATGAGCTTTCATTTGCAGATTAAAGCGGCATTACTTCACCATCCAATTATTCTAAATTAGTTCCAATCGTGATTGACAAATTCGGAGGCAAGGTTTGGGTTTGTGGTCTTTCACTGCTCATAACAACTGCAGCAGAATATCTCTCTTCGAATCTGCGTTCTCGGATGGGTTGACTGTAAATCCAACGGACGATAATGATGCTATGATGGACTTTGAATAAATGAAATGAAATGAAGATACAATTGTACAGTGCTTCAAACTTGAAAAATTAAATCGATCGCCGCGGTTCCGTCACTTATAAGCGGCCGCAGATGAGATGACTAGAATGTGCTTAATTGCCATTTTAGTTCACATTATGCACGAACTCAAACAGCAACTATGCAGAAACTTGAGATATTTCTATACAGAGACAGGACAGGTTGTCATTCGAGATGACATGTCTACGTTTCGCACGTGCAGATATGCCCATTTTGAGTGACCGTCAATGATGTAAACTTCGAAACTATCTCACTATATATATGCGAATCCATTTTTAACGGCGTAGTTCTGCGTGTCAGGCTTCGAAAAAAAACCCATATTTTTTTCAAAAAAACTTCTACATAAAGTGACGCGAAAATTCTATGTGCTTAAATAAGGAGACAAGCAAAGAAACAGGATGTCGAACACAGTAATCATAGTTGCAATGTTCGGCCGGGGAAGCAAATTACCTAAATTGACCTTGGAGTCAAAACTAAAATGGACGCCACTCCCCGTGATAATAAGGTGAATCGTTCATTTGAAACGAAAAAGAAAAAACCTGCCAACACAATTTTAAAGAAGATGCGTTAGATATGCGTTGTCGCATGAGGCTATGATAGTCTACGAGTATTTTACGTGATATGTCTGCATGTAATTTTAAAATCAAGACAGCTGCGACCCAGTCTCCCTAATAATGAAGTAAAATAATTAATAATTTCACTATGCATATTTTGATAGCGTGTTGAGAAACGTTATAACAAAGATAGCTACTTCTAATTCCTTGTCAATGAAGACGGATTGTCATCTCTTCAGTTCCTTCCAATATCCCGTGTTCACACATAGTTTTAATTCTTTCTGACGCGTGACTCATCTCTGACCAATCAAAGTCAAAGACACTTCTTAGTTTCCCGCTAAAACCGGCTATATCACAGCCTGAATCAACCACTTTACTTATATGTTTATGTACAGTATAGTGTATGTGTATGCGTATACTCAGAGCGCATCGCTCACCACTGGATCCGGTCGTCACTTATCCACCCACTGATACATTATGTTATTGTAGCAGTAGTTCACCGTAGCTGTGGTAATAAAGTTTGAAGAAATAGAACCACCGCCTCTGTCTCCATCACTTGAATTCAAAAGATCCTGTTTCATTAACAATCCCACACATAACGTTCTGGCATATTTTGTAGAATTGAAGACACCCATTTAGGCACGTGGCTGTATCGATAACTAAATTTTGTAAAAAAAACTGTTGGAGAAATGCCTATTATTGGAGGCCTCTCAAAGATTGAAGAAATACAGTGTTGTTCGGTTTTTGGAGAATTTACTTATCTATCTCTTCGTTTCCAATATCTGTTGGTAAACTGACTGAGGCTCCTGCCACGTTTAGAGTGTTTTCCACCAGCCGCAAAATAGTTTCATAGAAGCGGTTTGCGTAAGTGTTTGCTCGGAGCAAACAAATCTGGTTGGGAATATTGGCTGATCTGTTATAGTGGCTCATTCTATTACATTATCGTTGTTTCTTGTGGGATATTCGGGGAAAATTCGCTGATGAGGTTGCAGGGTGTAGACACAGAAGCTGGTTTGAAGAATTCGTTTAATCATAGTTACATTGGATTTCTTTGTGTTAAAAGTACATTTGAAGGGCGTATCTTCTATCAAGCAACATCGGAATGCTCCATTATTCACGGTACACGTAATTCCAGGACTTGAATCGGTGTACGTGGAGTTTTATAATAAAATATTCGAACATGACTGACCGTGTTAGTATGGCAACTAGTGAATCCAAAAGAACCACCTTCAACGGATCTCTAACAAGTATTCTAATCTGAGCTATTTGTAGAAATATTTGAAGGGATGACAAACATCAGGGCTTTACGGGCTCTGTTGACAATATTTTTTTAACTCAAGGTGGGTAAAGCGTTGAAAAACAATATGGCCTCTGTGAACAGAGACAGATTTGAAGAGATGCTCATGTGAAAACGAAAGAGGCGCGTAAAGTTTCATTCTAGTGTTGCCTGTCTGAAACATACCACAGTCAGTAGGTTGATTAGTACGTCTGTATGTACAACGTCGCAACTCATACCAGATATGAGCGGCAATATTGACAGTTATTCTTTTTATTTACAGTACCAAAAGCCCGACGAAGTTGTAAACCTGACGTACTGGTTATCGCCACAAACGCTCTCTGTCGCTTGATATTCGCGAAAGACGCTAGTTTCGCGAGCGTGCGGCTTTCAGTTTATTCCACAATTGGGAATACGTAGAGCAGCGCTGAGTGCCAGAGATGGCCGAAGTTTGTGTAGGTTGCTTCAGTATGGTATTATTCGGTGATTCTGAGAATTATATAAATTTGGTATACTCAAACAAGTTGATGGTAAAGCTGCCACAACAAATTCATCTCGAAGGTTTTGCTGTGCTGAAGCAAGCACAGGCTCGAAAAATTTCCACGAATTGAAACCGAAGGATACGCAGCGGCGGATTGATATTTGTCTATTGTTTCTGATGAAACTGGTAGAAATATTATTTTGGTCACTTGTTTTGTTTCAGAGAAGTAATTGCTGTCGTTACATTCTGCAATCTGATACAAATATGCCGAGATGCCAGGAATAAGTGATTCAAGCTCTGGAGATCATAGTGTCAATCGACAACAGACGCAAAGAACTGTTCAGTGAGGTAGCATAAGAAGAAGACAGACTTCTTACAATTGTATCTTGAAATTTCAAGAAAAGTTCAACGAGTTGGGAGTCTCTTAAAGTCTGAGTATTTCTGAAAAAAGGCGTTTGCAATTCAAATGTGAATTGAATCCTAGATGTCAGATATGTATTCCTAAGGTTGGCGCCTTTAGCTAGATTAAGTCGACCACGGCGGGAAGAAGGGTATAGGAGTCAGAAGGACCTCTGGTATGGTTTAAGTCTACGCCTCATGATTTGCTTCTGTCCGAGAACTGGAATTCGGTCGATGGCAACCCAAATATACCGCCCTCTGTCAACTTGAACTCGAGTTGAGGTAGGGCGTCCTCTGAGACTGATTGACAGAGGTCGTGGAAGGCTTCAGAGTCGTAACATCTATATGTTTGAGTTGTTCAGTTTTGTAATCAATGTTAGGGTTGTGAAGAGAATTAGGGCGTTGTGGTGGTGCTATCCGTGTAATACACGGTCAAGTTCCATCGATTCAAGAGAAGCCACAGCACGGAAAGTGCCAGACCAGTTCGGTGGGCATGCATCGGGTGTATGTGAAGCCGTAAAACCACTGGCAGCTAGACGACAAGCTCATTGCTGGTGTGAATATGCCTCGCACCAACGGGTTTGATAAAATTGATCACACAGGTGGAACTTACCACGTTGTGCCAGTGCGGGAAATAAACTGGTTCATCACTTCGCCGGTGATCTTTGGAATATCCTGCAACTTCCAGTCACCAATTGGAGAATGGAAGTTGGGGGAAGAAGAGAGGTGACTTTTTAGTTCAGTCAACACTGTTGCCTATCGTGTCATCTGGCTGAAAATTCGACTTCCGGCGACAGATAAAATAATCGCATTCTCAACTTCACACTGGTGATTAACTTTAACCCAAAGGTGTTCTAATGCGTGCGGTGTTTTGTGTAGATTCAAACGTTGTGGATAAAAAACATTCACTATTTTCATTATTTTGTCTTGCCCATTTTTTAACGCACTAACGACATATTTGCGAATCGATCGTCTTGCGCTTCTACCCAAAGAATTACTAATGTTTCAACGTTTCTCCAGATGCATAGACGTCAAAACAATCCATAAGAACACCGCCCGGACGGTGATTAGAAATATCTTCTATCGTCGTACCATTTCGTGACGATAACGGTTTTTATCCGATACGGGTTTGTGTATGTACAAAGGGACAACAAAATAAATTGTCCTACGCGTTATTTCTGTACACACATGATGTCCAGAGAACGGTGGTAACCAATGGATCACTTTGTAGCCGAGAACTTTTCTGTGTTATTTTTTTTATTTGATGAACTAAAGTTCGATGTTAAAGACAAAGTTCAATGAGCAGAGTCCATGTAGCCGACAATGAGATGCAAATGATATGCGGTCAAGGTCTCCTCAACTAACTTTCAGCTGGTTCTTCACTTTCTACTATTTTTTAGTATTTTTTACAAAGGCACAGACTTATTCTACCTGCAACTTAAACTGATAGTGATTTTGTAGCTCATTCTTTACTATTTTTCATAGTTTTTGATAGCCGGTAACACACACTTCGTGTTCGTGTCGGCTACATGGACGATCTGCCAAGTTCAATGAGCAGTTTGTAAGTACCCCTTCCCAACTCTCACCGGCCACCGACCGCCCTCCCTAAGCGCGGACAGCCTGGCCAATACGCTCATCACTGCAAAGCAATGGCGCATGATATGTTTTCCCACTTTATGGCGCCTCCTTCACCAGAGAACACAACTCATGAAAGATCTGTCAACCTAGAAAGTTGTCAACGTCATTTAACATTGCCTGGCTTCATGGAAGAAATTAGCAGCCCCCTATAAATACAATGAAACGTCTCTTCTTCGGCAATGCGGTCATCTCAGAGCATATCCAGGCAGCTACTCGCTTTTGAGAGCATCTGGTATGGGAACTCTGCAGACACCTGCTATGTAATCAGCACATCGCCTTGCCCGCTGAAACTCCGGATTGTCTGAAAATGGCTTGTCCGATGACCTACTCTAGTTTCTTCTCCTTGTTAAAACGAGTACCTACCTAACTACCTACCTACCTACCTACCTACCTACCTACCTACCTACCTACCTACAATTTGACCATATTTCGAAACATGTTCAAAAACACCCGACGTTCGCAGACGAGCTCAGTCTCTTTCGCAATTGCCTGTTGTGTTGGTTTCTATTGATGTCTTCTCCATGGCATTCGCGAGAGAGGCTCATAAAATATGCCAGTGTCGGCAAACATTGAACTTGCGAAAGGGATGAAATGTTTGCACATACTAACAATAGCGTCAGTCTACGTCTATGGCCGGGAGTAATTGCCTCTGATAGGTACATTGTAGTGTTCTTCGGGTAAATATTCTTGAAGTTCTTAGTATATTAATCGCATTGTAATATTCGGCACCGACGAACCAACTCTTTTAATTCATATATGTACCCATTCTGATCTCGTTTGACTGCCTCTGCTTGTATGACTTGTAAAAGTCTATGAACAGCTCGTGAAGGGTCACAGTGCTATCAAATCCCCTTAATCACAGAAGCACTGTTATCAAACGCTTTTTTGACTGAGTATTTTTCTTTGGCCTGGTTGTCTGCTTTACGCGTTCAAGTGCAGGTAGATTGTTTTCAAATTCATGGAGAGGTTTACTTTGCCTTTTTTCAGTAGTTTTTCTGTTTTCATGAATTGGTATATTCTGCAAAGGGCAAAATAACTGTTAACGGTACAAAAGTCCACTGGTACTGTCGCTATGTGAACTCCGGCTTGGCCATAGTAACAAGTCTCCGTATATAGCAACTAGTCCCCCGAAGCCCAGCAAGAGTCGAAGAGATTTAGATCATTTATACATTTATTAGGCTCTTATTTTATTAACTGGTTTGCACTCTGCCCGACAATTCTAGGCCAATGTCTCCCACAAGCACATCAAGGTACACGAACTTCTAACCGTTACGGTCATTCATCATGGCATGCCTGCGAAAATTGAATGCAAGCAGAACGAACGCTGCCTGTATTGATTTTGGTGTATTTTCCGAGACGACTTCCGCTTTGCTGGCCTTTCGAACAAGAACCATTTTTTTAGACGAGGTACACCATAGATGTCATCCTTCATATTTTCGTCGCCAAATTCAACTATTACATTTTGTTCCAGATGAAAACCTATCTATTTCTGTGGACAAGTCTGAATTAGTGCCTCTCTTTGATGGCATTTAACGTCATAAAGGTAACGCATGTGCATCAATTTACGTCACGATATTGTTGATATATGACTGTTGGCTTACCATTCAGTACCAGTTTCTGTATACGCAAATCAAACTGCCCAATAAGCCTCGGTTGATACATAATACAACACTGTCGCAACGGTGATGCACACAAGATGATAATTAAAAAATGGATTTTTACACACATTTTTTTAAGGTTTGTGCTATGTTCCATGTCATGGCACTACTTGTTAATTTTAAGCATCACATTTTCCCTTTGGCAAATCTAACTAAGGTCTAAGGAATCCAACGAAGCGGGATGTTGAGGCTTCAAACGCTCCTGGTCTATATTTGTTCTGTGCCTTACTCAGTTTTAAACCCTTTGAAATTTTACATAATGTGTATTACCATGTGCGCAGAACGAACACCGCGACTGAGAGATAGACTTGTACAGTAAAACTGTTAGTCTACGGATACGTGTTTATCACATGAACTGTTTCATAATTACAAATCATACTGCTGAATCGGCCGGCACACGAAAACACGGAAAAGGGAAAGGCCACCGCACACATTGCGGTCGTCAGTGTTGGTTTGCGTAAAATTAAAAGAGGAAAGGGTTTAGCAGTGTGATATTTCGCCAGTATGGATATAGAATATCGAATGGTGAGACCTCTAAAACCATGGCTTTGACAACCTGCTGAACAATCTGTGAATTTTGACTGATTGTGTATGACGTCTTAACAGATCATTTCTTTCGCTCTGCTGATCATTTGTTTCTCTCTCTCTGATCACACATCTGTTTGATGCATAGCGGACGAGATTGAATTCATGGACTTACCAGGTGTTCCCTAAGAAGGCTCTGTTGCCTTCTTTGCAAGACATCGAACGCAGTGGCCGAAGATCCATGAAAAGTTAGTTGTACTTCGGAGAGCTGTGTCAGAGGAGAATAGTCACCGAGAGCTTATATAGATCCAGCCACTTTGACAACCGCGGGTGCAAATGATTGTTGCTTCCATGAGGAATGCAGATCATGAGAGCGTCAAACATTTATTGATGGAAAGGGTGGGCGGGATCATTGCAATCGTCAAATCGATAGTCCTCTGAGATTTCCCAACATTCTTTGCAGTGTACACCGATAGGCATCAGTCGTATCTTACCAAGCCCTACGCATACGTGACGGTCAATGCAGAGATCGTGACTGTGTCGCATATTGGGGTCCGCAACGACATTGATCGCTGGAGAGAAGTGCCTTAAGCTAGACCCTGAACTCTATTCTCATATTTCGCCTGAACTATGAAAGAGTACCTCTAACGATCCGAGACCACCTGTATGGGATTCGCAAAGTTCGGAGAACGTGTCGCGATGAGGAACGCCATTCTGGTGCCCGGTGTGCTGTTATTCACCGTCGTCTTCTTCTTGCACCACAGTGCAAGGGCGTCAATTAGCGATGTGAACTCGACAGTTGCAACCCTCGGGAAACCGAAAACACTTCATAGGCAAAGGTATTCGGCAGAATATGTCTCCAACGAAAGGGCCACACCCAGAATCCTGGAAGACGCTGCAACAGGTGTGTAAATTGTTACATGTTCATGCAGTAGAAACATGCAGAGATCAAAGCATTTTGTTTCTGTTTCTGTAAATTATGCCCCCTTTTTAGAAAATAATTCTAACTCAACGAATGCCAGATCAGAGTCAATACTCGTTCTTAAGTTGTCTTTGAATCGATGTCCACGATCAAGTCAACGTCGACTACCGAGTGAGACAAGTATTGTCACTAAAAGGCGTACCCGTGGTTATCGTGCAAGTTGTGGAACTTGTATCGCACATTTGACCTCTGTAATGACGGGGATATCATTAACGCCCAGGCGTTGTCATGGTCAAGATTTCAACCCGCCTATTCTTGGCAAAGCAAACTCCTGGATGATGTAAAGAGATTTCGAACTGTGTAGGAAAAAGAAAATCGAAGAATATGAGAATGACCTTAGGCATGTAGGCTCACATTAGAGCAGACACCCGTAGGCACTCGAAGAAGGAGCACTGGGCAAATGTGTGTCGTAACGACAGTAAAAATTTCATCTTTATTGCACCAACAACTGACGATAATTCACTGTAGGGTGCCAATATGCGATGCCGTCGATAACCAAACGAAAGAACGTTACTCCTGTTCGTGAATTACGCACTGTGACACTTCTGATTAAAATTTCAAGCCGCCCTTTCCCCTTTGTAATAATGCAAACTGGAAAATAAAGGAAACTTATCCAGTGGTATGGAACAGTGAGTAGGAGAAACAACTTTAGAATGCGCCTATAATAAAAACTGCGTCATTTTGCAATAACTAAACATCCATCCAAAGATTATATATATAGATGGGCGTGGTTCTCAAAAGGGTCAATGATCAAATATGTTCACTGAATTTACAGTGGTCCACGAAACGCGGAAAACGACGGAAATTCACTTAAAATATACAATTGTCCTAATGGTCAAGACTAGTAATTGGAGCCTAAATCTGCGACGAACAGTCCATTGATGCCGAGATAGATAATCCCGGGCCCGGCGCTTTAAGATTCCATTACAATATTCACGTGACCGTGAGAATGCATTGCACGCCACCCTTCTCAACTTCTCCTTATCTAATTTCTATTCCAATATTGTGTAAGCGTTTAAAACACTGAGGGAAAAAAGACAATAACTGTGATAATGATTTCTTAATGGTCCTAATGTGATATTGTTAATGAAATTGATAACATTTCTACGAATGGTGCACTGACTGACGTCTTTTCCGAGTACTTTCATCAAAAGTAAGTTGCCAAAGGTCGACGATAAATATCATGAAGTGAATTTAAGGGTTAAGGCTGTTAAAATCAGACAACATGCTAAGGGACTAAATAGAGGAAACGGAGTGAGAAATTCTACCTCGACGGCATGATTCTGTTACGATTTCCGCTTTTGAACAACGATGACAATTTACATTTTCTCACCAAAAAAAAGAACTGTATATTGTATAGATATACACGCAAAAGTAATATGTTTAGCTTCATTAAAGGTTGATTTATTTTAAGCATTTTAGGTGGAGTCCGTGGAACTTAAACCCATTAGGGAAAAGAATTGGCGTTTCTTTGTGCCGAGCGACAACGCTACGTGAGGGAATTCTGAGACTCCGGAACTCGTACGATGCGCCCAATCGGATGAGTGCAATGTACATATCGAGTGTCACTGTTTGATATCCAGTAAAAAGAAACACAATTGGAAGTGTTCATTGACATTAGTTACAAGATTGATTTGCTTACGAATGCTTGCGGTTAAGAATAAAAACTACAAATGTAATAACAATTAGTAAAGTGAAAAGCGAAGGAAAAGTCAACATCTCGAATGTCGTATGCGCCTCGAAATTTAAGAGAAAGACTTAAACTTTTGCTCACAATTTCCTAAATGAAACTTTCAACCATTCTCTTATCAAATCAAAAATAAAAATCAGGGGTCACCGTGGAAAATTTGGAACTATGGAAACAAATTACCCAAAATTTTGCGAGATATTAAATTCAAAATGGCCGCCCTCCCTGTGTTAACTCCATGAGAAAAAAAAATGAAATTTTGGATTTTCGAAAACTAAGATGGTGAAAATTTTTCTTTCGCCAAGAGCTTTAAAATGAGCCCCCACAAGTGGTACACAAGAAAAAAATTGCAGAAATTTGAGAGTCCGAATATCTGTCCGCGAGGTGCGTTCTACCTTACAGGGAACAATTCACCGAAAATACTTCCAATTTTATGAATAAGAGTTGAAATACATGACATAGGCAAAATATATTCATCGGGAATAAAACAGTTTATTTTTCAAACGTTGAAGTAGTGTACAATGTAGTGTGTGTCACTCGGAAAGTGCAAGATTATTATTTTTTGGTATACTTATCGAATTGATGACGCACTCCATTGAAAAATACATGTTTTGGACTCTTCTAGAAAATTGCTTGATGAGTCTGGCATACTTGAACACTCCTTGAATAAGAACAGACGAATGTCTTTACAATTCTGAAATAGTTCATACGTTCGTGTATGGCAAATATAAAGCAAACTTCTATTATTATCGGAAAGAAATTTCTACGGACAATAACTTCAGTGCCGTGTACATTTGAAGGAGTTCGCTGCTTATGTAAGGCTAGCCAGAACGCGATACATGGCACTAGTTCAGCAAGCATGAATCACCAGCACTTTCTTGTAGCTTTGCCAAACGCCCTGTACTAGAAGATGATCAGCCATAATTTGTTTGGTTTGAATGATTGTTCATCTGTCGGGCATTCTTATTCCCTTTTTATCTTTCATAAGTATAATTGAAACAGTCCATGTGTTGCAACATTTGTATGCGGGATTGCATAATTTCCATTTACGTGATGGCGCATTTTTTAATCAAGCTAAGCGAATAGCAGGACCATATAAATGTCGTGGTATAAGCAGCCGTAGCACTAATTTTGCTAAAATCCTTCAATCTTTGATGCATACGGCTACATGCGAGGCCGCGAAAAGTTGCAGGTGTGCTGAAAGTGAAGCCCGACTTCTCGGCTTCATTCGCAAGCAACATTCTGAAGCCTTCAAAGTTGTACTTGACTACACAACTGCACTCGGTAACATACCTTCACCAACGATTATTTTCGTTGCGAAAAAAACCCGGATCCGTAACTTTCTTATCTCCTGTAAAAATGCGGTGCTCAATCGTGTTTTCTTCTGCACTGTAACAATGGCCAAAACTTGAACTTCACGTGCTCCCGTGTCGTATATCACATTGGTCCCTGTGAGTCAAAAGGGAACTAAAAAGAAAATTGAATTATTCTATTAAAAAAACTTTGTCCAATTTTCCCGCCTGATAGAATTTTTTTTTCTAATTTCAGTTCATTCAACAAACAAACAACGATATCGTTGTTGAAACTTCTTTTCTATACTGCCTTGGTATGAATGGTTTATTTTGGTGAATAAACACAACAGTAGTTAATTTTCTTCCACAAAGTAACTATGAAACACAAAAACCAATGTTTTCTCAGTTTTCATTTCAGTGCTGTACTCATGGCGTAGAATTGTAATAAATATCAACAATTATAATCAGATAAACATCACCTGTCAAGAATCCCATAATTTTTTTTAAAAGGCCAGTAGCTGTTGATGGTCTTTTCACTCTTTTCATTTTAATGTTAACTACAGTTCCTGTTGGAACACCGACTGTTTAGCTTGTCAACACAGCATCTATAGGTCTATATGTGCATATGCAAGGTTATCATTTACATTTGATTTCTAGTCTGAACAAATTGAAGAATTCACTTGTCAACAATACATGTAGCATTGCAGTCAATAAATGTAAAGGCTGAGTTGACAAGCAAAATACTATGTATCTCAACCTGCTTCGGGGAGTAGAACAAGTCATTAAAAACAAAAATAGTTAAAGAATCATCAAACGTACGCGTAAATACATACATACACACACACATATACATACATACATACATACATACATACATACATACATACATACATACATACATACATACATACATACACAGTGTTTTCTCTGCATGTTCATTGAAAGGGGCACTTTCTGCCCCATTCATCAAAATTAGGGGGCAGACTTGACATTTTAGGGGGCAGTCACTTTTGATGTGAATTTTGCCTTCCTATGAAGCGCTTCCTATAGATATCATTACGGTCGTCACCCAGTTCAGTTGCGTCGTCTATGTCGTATGCAGCACAATATGCATAAACATCGACATGATGACGTTTGTCAGCTTTCGATGTGCTCGGCTGCTGTCTATCTTCTGTCTAATTGTCACCTACAAGTTTCCCCGACTCAGGATTTGACATACATGTTCCCTCGAATACGATTCGGTCCGAATTTAGGGGGCTTAAATCCATGAAAATATGCACCGATCCCCGTGCACCGATCAAACGATAGTGTTGCATTGCTATACACGTGCCTACACAATGCTAAAGCTCGAATTTTCCCAACTTCCATCATTGATACACACAGTTCGCTGTACTATGCGCTTTGGTCACCCTCATATATCAATATATGTGGACGTCTTTGCTTGCTGTGTTCTGTGCGCGATTTTCGCGCAGTCAGTGACTTTTTCAGGGCAGACAATGACTCGAAATGCGCAATTTGCGCAATCGCGCAGTCGAGAGAAAACCCTGCATACATACATACATACATACATACATACATACATACATACATACATACATACATACATACATACATACATACATACATACATACATACATACATACATTATGAAAAGTTCGGTGCCTTAGGCCTAGTGCATGACAAAGCAACTAGTTGCCAAACATGATTGTTTTTGGTTACCAACACATATTATATCTCGGAAGCCTAATTTGCGAACAAACGAATCAGTGAACCACGATCAGAGAATCACGCTGTCATTAGCATCAGATTTACATTCACGTGAGGATGTATACCGTCACGCCACTTTCGACATGCTAAAAAAGTGTGAATGGTCTTTGAGACAGCCTTTGCAACAGCAAGTAAATCCAGTGTCATGCAAAAGGTTGATTCAACCATAGACTCTCGAGAGTCTATGATTCAACCAATGACAGTAGAGAGTTTCTCTGCTAGATTCAACTCAAAGGTATTGCATGTTCGATTCTCTAATATGACTCTTTAAAGTGAAAGACATAAACTTTGCTCAAACTTTCCTCCATTAAATTTTCGACGATTTTCATACCAAATCAAGGATAAAAATAGGGGGTCAGTGTGCTATATTTGTTTCTGGAGGAACACCCTACCTAACATTTACCGATATTTGAAAATTCTACATGGTTGCCATGGCTGTGTCAACTCTATGGGGAAAAATAAAATTTTCGGAAACCTAAGTTGGTGAAAATTTTTCTGACAACAAGACTTGACCAACAGCTTTAAAATGAGCCCCAACAAGTAGTAGACAAGAAAAGTATGGAAAAAATTGACAGCCCGAATATCTATCCCACATTAAGGGAGCCGTCATTATTGACGTCGGGGGGGGGCGCCGGGGGATCGGGGGAATTGCAATAGAAGCTGCGAACCTTCGAGTAACCCCTTTAAGTCAATCATGATGAATTTGAGTATAATCCCCCTTCTCTACCATCGAAATTTGGACTGAGCGCTCCCCCCAAACTTGGAAAAGTCGAATATCATGTATTTGTAAAGACTACACCAATAAGAGACATGAAAAAAAAGCACAAGGGACTGTCGACAGTCTCTCTCTCTCTCTCTCTCTCTCTCTCTCTCTCTCTCTCTCTCTCTCTCTCTCTCTCTCTCTCTCTCTCTCTCTCTCTCTCTGGTTGTGCCATCATCGCTTGGTTGAGTCGTTTTGCCACCACTGAGGATGCAGGCTGTGTGACTCGTGTGATGCGCCATGAGTGGAATACTATGATCCAATCAAGCGGTGATGACATGATATAACCTATATACATCATAGGCCCATGACCGTATTTAAGGAAGCTCAACCAAAAATTAAAATAATTGCTTTAATAATTGCATTGTCCAAAATTTAATGGGACTATGTCTTTATAGCCTTCCGCAAAACTGGGCGCATTAATATCACCATTGTTTACATCAGCTGATCGAGGTCACCTGCATATCATCTGTGTGACCCAGTCATGTCCATGCCTCCGCAAAGGATCATTACAACGACAATACACTCACTGAAGTTCAGTAGCAACTATACACGGACTCTATATTGCCCTACCAATGGAAAACGAGTACACGGACATTATTGTAAGTTTGAAATCGCTTTGATAACGTTGAATTCATGCCGAAATACCGTTGTGACTGTGCACTGTGCAGGGGAAAATATTAACACGATGATGACTATATTGGAAAATACAAGGCATAACATCAAATCGCGATTGGATGATTCTCTCAAAAGCTGACGTCTCTTTACACTCAATGATTTGTTAAGTCAGCCTGGTTTGCCTCTGTTTGGCTTTGAAATAAAGTGACGTTTAACTGATAAATTCTTCGTACATTTCGACATACTCAATACAAATACCGTTTGATTGCCAGCGATCTGTAGTGTAGGACACAGAGAAGCGGTCTCTCGCTACCCAAACAGGCCCGACCGGCGACGGGCTATCGATAGCATCGTTCATGCAAAGACATCAAAATAGTCTTATATATGATATTATTCAGTAATATTTTTCTTCCCCCGGCGACGGAAAATACGAGTGATGAAATAACCCTGTCACCTGCACGCTTTTCGTCGTCGGTGGCACAAAGCACGGTGGAGGGACTGTGCACAAAGTACTACAAACGAATATGCAATATGTAAATTCAGGGATGATTGATGATCTGCAAGACGCACCAATTTCTGACTATAAACCTTGCAGTCAAGAGGAGGGATACAACTCTCCAATGTCTGAGCAGAGAATGCCCGGGTTATTTGCAATTTCTGCATGTCACGCAGTAGCATCCTACAAAATTTATTTTCAGCTTGATCAACACTAAAGACATCAGAGGCAAGATTTATTTGAAATTCCTTAAATTACCTGAAATCCTATGAGTGATCAGGGACTTCCTGATTGGATGAGACCAAGGTCCCTCCTGGAAAAAACAAACAAACAACAAACAAACAAACAACAAACAACAACAAAAACAAACAAAACAAAACAAACAAAAAACACCACTAACACTAGATCTCAACAGATGGGATGTCTTCCACCTCAGGTAAATAGCACACATGGTATAACCCTTTGAGCGCCATAGTCAATTTTTGTCACCTGTACAAATATCTGTCAATTTTTCAGATTTTTTACCAAAAATTTGGTGAAAAAACTGTAGCCAATGCAACGTGATATCCATTTGGTCCAACAGTATCAAAGGATTTGCAGAAAAGTTCACAAAGATTGGTAAAATGTTGGAGTAAAATTTTGGCGGGAAAATTTACAGAACTCTAAGGGTTAATATGTCAAAAGTAGCTGTTTCTTTGATCATAAGGGACTTAAGAAAACACACATAATGGATGTTCTCTTGACCTCAACAAACACTGTCCAGGTACACACACATTGGGTTCATGGAACCCATAATATGTTATCCAACACAAGCAATGAGAAGCTGATACAAAAGTGCAGCCTCAATAAATTAATAATTCGGCCTACAGCAAACACTTATGAAATTTAAGCCAGCACACTGTGTTTAGAGAGAAATACCTATAAATGATGATAAGCTGTAATTATTCTGAGATGACATCACTTTTTTGATACTTCATTGTTCAAGTAAGATAACATACCTTTGGTCCCAAGCATTTTGTAGTCTGTGTAGATGAGACCTTGCATGGGCGAGCTCATGTGAAATTGACTGTAGTTTAACAGGCACCAGCTGCAGAGCCTATAGGGTCAACAAGTCCGACAAACTTGTCATAAGGGAGATTCAATCATTATGGCCACAGAAGCTAGCAAAGCTGAGGGCAATTGCATCTGAAATTGGATAACAGTTAAAAAGCTGTTAGGGTCATGCATTTACTCATAGCACAGAGATGGGTCACTTGTCAATGATTTTTAATAATATCCAACCAGCTGTCACCAAGTCTTGTTTCAATATGCAAAAGTATTCTAGCAAATATGATTGATGGTTAATGTGTTTTCATTCTCCGACGTATGTTATTATGATCTGAAAACAATTGAGTATTTCTGTCTCATTAACTTCTTGTCTTAAGTTGGCAAGTCTATAAAGGCCTATATGTTTTATCATAACGTTCTAGCAAACTGCCAATGGCAGGTTCCCGGCGTGTGCTAGCTATTAAAATTAGGCAAATAAACGCAAGCTATAAGACATTGCTTGGCGTACACTTAATACATGGGCCCTTAAAGCTCCATAAGCTGTATCTTTTGGCTATTTTTTCAGAATTTTTGTTTTGTGGTTTCCTTACACTTTCTGCATTGAATCCCTAAACTATAATTTAATGCCAAGTATTTAGCATATCAACACAACCTATATGAGTACTGATATTGTTGAAAATTGTATTCCAGTCCGGACTAGAATTCATTTGTAAACAATTAACAATGATCACTACACACATACAAGTTGTGTTGACAAAAAGAATACTGGAAATTCCAGCATGACAAACGGATTAGGGTCAGACACGGTAGTTGATATACAGAAGCAGAATACTGAAAAACTTGCCACAAGTTGCAGCTTATAGCCCTTCAATACAGCAAATTACACTTAATTAGTAAGTGCATGGCACACATTATTTTTACTCCATATTGAATCGATATCGTAACATGATCTATTTATGAAAATACTTTTATTACACTATTTATGTGAAGTAACTGGTATAATATATCACCAGCCTTCAAGTTCAAGATTTGGAAGTATGTACCATTGAGACATGATTTGGTCTATATCTTACACTGTGTACAAGGGCCCATGTAGCACAAAAACATAATACATGATACATTATTATTTTCAGTCAGGGTGGATCAAAGTATCATTTATTTATAGTATTATATATTTATGATATATTTGTTACACTGTACATATTTTAAGTCTCAATATCGATGGCATTCTTATGAAAATTATCAATTGTTTATCTTTGAGACCTGACTTTGCCAGCACTATATACACAGTTGCCCCTAGTGCACAAAACACTTGACACGTGACTAAAATCATGTTGTTCAATGGTGGATCCTTGTGAGATCTATTTCTGATAGTAAATTTATTGCACTATCATATTATTTGAAGATTTAATATCAAAAGCACTCTTTTAAACATTTAGCAAGTATTTTCCTATGAGATACGCCTTAGCCAACATCTTACACACCAAGGCCTATGTAGCTCACAAACATGATACTTGACACAAATTATCTTTACCCTATGGCAGATATCTATCAAAGTATGATGTATTTAGGATAAAACATTTATTGCACTATATTTATTTGAAGTTTCAATGTCATCAGCTTTCTGATAAAGCTTTGGGATGTCTTTACCCAGCACGAGACATGACTTAGCCTAAACCATGTAGAATTGGGTCATATTGCACTATAAAACATTATTCTTGACACAAATAATTTCACCGCATGGTGAATCGGCATCACACAGAGATTATATAGGGTAATATATTTATTCCACAATGTTTATATGAAGTTTAAATATTAATATCTTTCTCATAAAAAAATTGGGAGGTGTTGACCTATGAGACAGCATGATGGCTGAGCCGATACCGTTTACAGCGACCCTCTTTCTACAAAACATATGATGCTTTACACAAATTATTCACACTCTTTGGTGGATTTTTCTTTAGGAAACACCTAATTAAGGTAATACATTTTACTGAAACATATTAATTGGAAGTCCCAGTTTTGACTGTCATTTAATTAATATTTGGGAACATATAAGCTGTGTGACAGGCTTGCTGATAAATGGACCCACACCATATAAATGTGTATGTACTAACATAGTGACCATCATATTGATAATAGTTTAAATTTAATGCTAAATTGAAGTAGATTTTATATAAGTGTACATAGACTGTGAGGCCAAACAAAACTGCTCATTGCCCTATCTGTAACTAAACGCGCAGTGTCTTTAACTTTTAACAATTAGTTTTAAGTTTTTGCTGCAGGTGTCGGCTGTACGCTGCTATGTGTACTTCTCACAGCACAGGCTACCCAGACAGAATAAAATAAGCTTGTCATTGAGTTTTTCTCACTGTTTTCTCTATCAGTTCCTCTCCTTTTCTTCATCACAGTCCCTCTATGGATATAGGGACTGTGTCTTCATGCTCTGAATGATCGGAGTAAATAAAATAAACGGTTATATAATCTAACCTAGCCTCTTATAAACCCTTTATTCATTTTACACCAATTACAAGGACGTTTATCTCTCATATACACATCTTGTAATTAATTAGTCAACACAAGTAATTATGCTAATCCGTGGACTTATCAAGAGTTGGTCAACATTGCAAAGATAGAGATGCCCGTTTTAGTAACCATTCCTATCTTTCGCGATGTTGACCAACCCGTAAAATCCCTGATAAGTCCACGGATTAGCATAATTAGTTGTGTTGACTAATTAATTACAAGGTGTGTATATGAGAGATAAACGTCCTTGTAATGTATGTAAAATGAATAAAGGGTTAAGAGGCTAGGTTAGATTATATAACCGTTTATTTTATTTACTCCGATCAGTCAGAGCATGAAGACACAGTCCCTATATCCATAGGGGGACTGTGATGAAGAAAAGGAGAGGAACTGATAGAGAAAACAGTGAGAAAAACTCAATAATGAGCTTATTAATACTGTCTGGGTAGCCTGTGCTCACAGCGTGTTGCCCAGTACTCAGCGTGTCAACATAGCAGTCCACGGTACCCCGTGTACTACATCTCTTTCCTGCATTGTTTGATATTGTTGATACTGAAATTCAAGTCAAAATTTGAATGCATCGTCAACATTAACAATGTAGTGATGGCACACATTGACAAGCCGCATTGACGAACAAAATACTGGGTATTTCAATATGCTGCAGGAAGTAGACCAAGAACACATGTTTGATATTGTTGATACTGAAATTCAAGTCAAAATTTGAATGCATCGTCAACATTAACAATGCAGTGATGGCACACATTGACAAGCCGCATTGACGAACAAAATACTGGGTATTTCAATATGCTGCAGGAAGTAGACCAAGAACACATGGAACAAAAATACTGAAAAATTGTCAAGGGTCACAGTCATTGTAACTTTAACACAAAGAAGGAAATATTTAAATATCAAAATTTCGTCTAGAAATGGTATGCAACAGTGAGGGCCGTCATCATTTTTTACTCATGTGTTCACACACGTGAGCATATGTCGCAGCGATGTCTGTCTGTCTGTCTGTCTGCGTGTCCGTCTGTCTGTCTGTCTGTCTGTCTGTCTGTCTGTTGGTCCGATATCTCAAAAACGACTGATTAGATCAGAATCAAATCTGGTAAACAGATTCAGTTAGCAAATGGCAAGAACTGATTAGTTTTTGATGGGTGTGGCTTGTATACTTTTTGCTCATTTGCATAATTAATGATTTTAGAAAAAACGGATATACATTAAAAACGACTGCGCACAATTTGACGAGATTTGCTGCAAATGTTGATCACACCAAAATATATCAGTAGTGGGAACCATTAAGGGGTGACATGAAAGATAGTTGCTAGTTTGCATATCTAATGAACTTTCCTAATTAGGGATATATATCTGATTTCACTTGATCAAAATTGACCAAACTTGGTTTGTATATTGAAGCATGGAGGTAGCAGGTATGCTACCTCCATGATTGAAGATACTATAATTTATCATTATTGAAAGTCAAAAGACATTTTTACTTCAGCCAAGTCCTAATTTGCATATTAAATGAATTTTCATAATTAGGGATATATATCTGAACTGACTTGATCAAAATTGATGAAACTTGCTATGTACATTAATGACACTATAATACAATATTATTGAAAGTCATTAAGCATTTTCTCTTCATCCAATTCGTAATTTGCATATTTAATGAACTTTCCTAATTAGGGATATATATCTGAATTGACGCGATCAAAATTGAAAAAACTTGCTACATATACTGAAGATACTATGATACAACATTATTGAAAGTCATTAAGCATTTTTACTTCAGCCAATTCCTAATTTACATATTTAATGAACTTTGCTAATTAGGGATATATATCTGAATTGACCGGACCAAAGTTGATGAACCTTGCTATATACATTAAAGATACTATGATACAACATTATTGAAAGTCATTAAGCATTTTTTCTTCAGCCAATTCCTAATTTGCATATTCAATGATCTTTTCTAATTACGGATATATACTGGGATTTACTTAATCAAAGTTGGAAAAACATGCAATGTACATTGATGATAATACCAGGTTAAAACAATATCGAAAGTCATTTCACATTTTCATGTCAGCTAATTTATAATTTGCATATCTAATGAGCTTTCACAGTTCGGCATATATGGCTTGAAGGACTTGGCCAAAGGTAATTACACTTGCTATATAAAGTGGTGATACAATGACAGAAGTCAAAGAACTTTAATATTTTTATTTCAGCTAATTACATATTTGTATACTTCATGAACTTTTAGAATTAATCGGCGGTGAATATTGTTCATTATACTGATCATATTACTTTCAATGAAGTTGCAAACGTGTGGCAAAGGTTCAAATTTACATATAATGCAATATATAATGAAACGTGAGCATTTTCAGTTCATATCTGGTAGTGGGTAGGGTGCTGTAACATTTTCAAAGGTGGAAGAAGAACTTGTCAACTGTGATAATAAGTTAACGCCCTCTACAGGATGTTGACAGTGGGAGTGTACAGGGGTGTTAGCTTTGCTGACGGACGCTACTTTTGTTGCGATACACAACACTAAGTTACAAGTGAATTTGGTAGGAATGTAGCATCGCGTAGCATTATCGTTGCAACAGTGGCCTTTGAACATGGGGCTGAGGAGGCACACGTCGTAGCACAAACCAACCTGGCTTGCTAAGCTGTCGTTTTGTCCACCTACTCTGCGCAGCTTTCAGCGTTCAGTGTTTCATCAGTAGCCAGTGATCAACGTCTAAGCTGACAGTAGACATTGTAGACTGATTGGTTGGTCCATGAGGCAGGCAATTGCCATGTTAATGTGTTGCTGGCGCGACGTGTTAATGCCAGTATATATTACGCACCTGATTGCTAGCGATTTCCACCGAATGAGGCGTTTTTTCTCAGAGTGACTGTGATGGGTGTGCGCTTCAGACTTATTTACATGCATTCGTTGTGGTCTAACAAGTTGCGGGCTTGTGTTTTCAATGGCATCCAACTGTGTGACCGACACAATTTGTTTGCTGGCAGTATATTTCCATGGTCAACCAAACTGCAGGACGCACCACCTTCAAGGAAGAGGGACAGGAATGTGCACTGCTTCAGAACTTATTATAAGAGACATGCAAATTTTCTAGATGTGGAGTGATACTGTATGTCACCGGACTGTGAGATCATATCGTAATCTCGTGTGAAGTGAAATAAGTAATACAGCTCAACTGAAGAACTTTGGGATGAACAAAACTCAATGCAGTGTCTGAAGGCATGAGTTTAAATGATATAGCATGACAAGCTTTACTACAGTTAAGGCTTCTAGACAAGAAATTGACTTTTTTAATCTAATTATTCTCTGGTGATTAATAAGCACAGAACCCCCGTAAATGATACATTTTCTGAAAGCCTAGATATATGGGAACATTTTGGTAACCACACACTGCATGAAAACCCAATAATTCAGATAAATTCACATTAATGAGTTGCCTGTATTATATAATAATACACGTGAATTCACATGAATCCACATGAATACAAGCTTGCTGAATACAAAAATGGATTCTTGACTGTATTCATCTGTATATGCACTCTTCAGATAAAATACAGGCAATAATCCATGTTAATACAGTAAGTATTATTGGGTTTTCATGCAGTGACGGTGTCACCATTGTTTACATAACTATCACGTGACAGGTAATTTGCATAACCTTTCAAAAATCGGTTTTCCCTATGTTTTGTCTCAATACTTAAAAATATCTGACTCTAACTTGCTGGAGTGCAAGCTGTCACAACGCTCTTCCAAAGTGTGTCTCAGATTTTTTATATCTTGCTTAGTTTTTTTAGCACAATTTTAAAGAAATCAACTAGGGTCAAATTCACCGCCTTTGAAGTTTTTCTGGCATAAAATTTGTTTAAGAAGGTTTAAAAAAATTCTTAGAAATTTTTTGGAAGATCCTTGGGACAGCTTGCACTCACACACATTTCAGCCACATATCTCAAAGCATTGAAACAAAACATAGGAAAAACTGATTTTTGAAAGGTTATGCAAATTACCTGTCATGTGATAGTTATGTAAACA
Source organism: Ptychodera flava (assembly GCF_041260155.1). NCBI lineage: Eukaryota > Metazoa > Hemichordata > Enteropneusta > Ptychoderidae > Ptychodera > Ptychodera flava. Next base: position 13,722,024 of record NC_091945.1, on the reverse strand, counting down.
ATGGTGACATTATTGTAACCAAAATGTTCCCCTATATCTAGGCTTTCCGAAAATATATAATTGACAGGGGTTCTGAGCTTAAAAACCACTAGAGAATTGTTAGCTTAAAAAGGTCAATTTCTTGTCTTAGACCTTAAACATATTTTGGTGACATTGATGTGAAGCTTGTATAATAGATGATTAGTCATCTTCATCAGCATATTAACCATGAAAAACATATCAAAAGTAGCTATCTGTTAAAATTAAAATATCAATAAATAAATTAATGACTTTTTAAATTGATTATAATTGAGTTATTAATAAAATTAATTGATTAAGAGTTAAACTAGATATTTTACTCTATTTGTTGAAAAATAATGCATCCATTTAGCACTTTATCCATTATTGTATTTTGCATTAATTAAATAACACAAATATAAATACCTTAGAGTAATGTGACATTAAAACAAAACTAAGGATCCAAATCGGATACAAGGTGGTGAAAACTTCAAGTCCCATAGCGAGAGATATTTAGAATGTGGGGAAGGACTATCTTGAACCACAAATTGAAACGACGAGTGATAAATAAATACATAAATAAGTAATAAATAAATAAATAAATAAATAAATAAATAAATGTGTTATTGAGTAATTAATTTGATATTATTTATTATTGATTGGTTGCAAGGAAGAATCACCAATTGCATAAGTTGAAAAGGACTTACTTCAAATAGCAATGAGAAGGCAATTGGGGAACACCCAATTTTCAGTGAGAAAGGCTATTTTTTGTAATTTTGAATTTACAGTTTCTCCTTTTTGGTCGTTTCAGAAAATTTTAAATTTAATCAAATGATGATTTACATTAGAAGTTACTCATGGGTTTTCAAACGCTGTTTGCTCACTATGTACCATATTATTTCTCACAACTATTGTATGAAAAATGCTCCAAGACTAGTTTTTTCTCATCCTCTTCTCCCCATTTCCCAAGTACAAAATCTCCCGGCCCACTGCATGTCCTCACTACCTCACAACAAGAACTGTAAGTAGTCCCCGTTTCCCCAGCCAATGGACTGCGCCCTGCCACATATTGTTCTCCCCTTGGTGACACAAATGGTCGAATCCCCCTTCCTGTCTATTCATAGTTTTAAGACACCTACTACAGTCACGCCATTGCCAGGCCCTGTTCTATTTATCATCAAGGAAAAGAAAAAATTGTGCGCTACAGGCCAATTTTTGCAAAGGTTATTAGAAATAAATGTCTACACATTACAGCCCGGCCAACTGCTTTGTTTGGCACCAAGAAATATTTTGGATGCCAAATAAATTGAGTGTCACACGACCGATTATACCTCGACTAGCTAGGTAAATGCCACGTGCTGTATTTGAATTTTAATAGTGGTTTGCTGAGGCCAAATGTAAGTAGGACGTTTCCGCTATTATCACAAATGGATACCTAGAAATGAAATTGTTGCCAAGGGAAATGGTAGATCGTATCCATAAGCAAACCCACATACATATATACTCCCATTGTGCATTACTCTTGAACCAGTTTTGAAATAAAATTAGCCCAGGCATAACTGAGATATCTGCATGAAACTTAACAAAGTGGCTTCCTTATGGCCATATTTGATCGGATCAAAAGATAAATCAATGTGCATTTGTACACTACATTATGATCATCTTTAGCCAACTTTGAAGGAAATCGGCCATTGCATGTCTGCTGAGATATCTGACAGTGTATAAACGGACAAAGATATGTGACAAAAGGCTGCTTTGCGGTCATTTGCATTGATAAAAGAAAATGGCGTGCATACGCCACAGTGAATTATCCTTGTGTCAAGTTTGAAAGAAATCGCCCAAGCATGTCTGAGATATCTGCGTGAAAGGACGACGGGCAGACACAATCTAATCTCTAAGCGCCTACCCTCCCGGATCTTCGTCCATGTGGACAAAAAACATGCAAATAAGGGCGTGGAGTCCATATCTGTTGTATATTATGTAAATATGGTGGATCATGTTGCAATTTGAACTTTGACTTCGCTCCTCCAATTGCCAACAACTATTAAGCTTATTACGCAAGATGGAACGACCTTTACACCTAGTTTAATACACGAATGATACATGAAGTTAATGGTCAACTAAAACAAAACAATCTGTTTTGATAACATTTCATCAGTAAGTTTCATCTTTAATTTGACGTCCGATGGGGTTTGAGCCAGAAAGCAAGTTTGAAGCGTTCATATTGATAAAGTAGTTCTGCATTGAAAGCCTATCCATTGTAGATACACGACATGTTCTCCAACATTGCACTTCTTCGAAACTAAAGCGCGAAAAGCTCATATATTTCGTGTACACGTCAATCAAGACGACCGACCTTTGATAAATAAATTTTCAAACGCAAATTTTAGGGCAGATTTTATCTCTTTTGATCAAAGCTCATTATATATAAATCTGATACATATGATCTCATAACTTTCAAATTTGGCACGTGCGTTCTTTAGGATGCCCTTAGTAACTTCAAACTTTGATTATGTCGCTACTTTGATATGTGCAAAATGAGTGTTTAAATTTGCGTCAGTTTTCTTGTGAAAATGATTAAGAAAAGAAAAAAAAACAGCGAAGGTCAGAGGTCACTTCAGTCATTTGTTTCACGTTGCACTGGCTATTTGCTTAATTTCATGATAAAAATGCTTGCAATTGTGTCTTCGAGTTGGCTTTAAAAGAAAGTACTATTTTGTCGAACAAAACTAGAACATGCCAGTGCCTTTCTCAGTTCTGCTTGCGACAAGACGTTTGAAATGAAAACATCCACAGTAAATAAAAGAATCATAAAAAGTTGTTCTTTCAAGGGTACAAAAACCCGCTAAAAACAAACGAAAATTCTCAGTGCTCTCCAACACAGGTTATTTCCTAATCCTGATTACGGGTCGACCTGGTTTCTTTATCGCTGTCTTCATACTTTTTTCAAAACAGCATAACCAGGAAAAAACGTCAAAAAAGGACCAAAGCTTACATGTTTTGTCGCTGACACTATTATGCACACGGTAGGAAATGTCATGAATACAGAAATGTTTCTGTGAATCAATTGATGAACACACACCCTTCGTAACCTTTCCTGGTTCCTACCTATGCTTGTCATCGATATACAACTTATGACCAGGATATGTCGGATATGTTTCCAAGGTGATGCCTCCGCTAGTTGAGGATGTCAACCGAACCATGACGCCCCGAATGATGATAAAAGTCTGACAATAATGGAATTGATAACAGCGCGGTGAATATAATCATGACACTTCAAATAAGAAACTCTGTAGGAAATTTAAGCCTCCGTTGTCATATTCGTCCACTGTTACAAGTGTAGGTGAAAGAGTGTCTGACGAGGAACATTTAATGGAATTTATTTGTTTTGCGGCCTGCTAATTACAGCTCCTTCACTATCTTTGAGTAGGAGTCGCTTATACAAAATGATTCGTTTGTTTGATCGATGTCTAGTGCAAAGAATGTTGAAACGTACGGTTTTCTGTTAAGTAGAAACTTTTTGGTCACCTCGTTCAAACAAAAATAGGTTTTAATCTATATCTATGTTTGTTATTCATCGCATGTCTCATGTCTAGTTCATCGGCCTTGTTAGATATCTACTTCTCCAGTTATTTGCGATTTGATCAAGCAATTGTCAACACGCTCAACTATTTATAATAGAAATTGGGCAAAACCAATGGAAAAGCGAAACTAATATTATTTCGTTGTTCCTATACTACATCTGAGTCTGCCAGCAAGCACCGTCACGGTCACTTTAAATTCCATATGATGTCAAGTAACGAGTGCACCGGTCACACATTATCTAAGCGCCAATCGCATTGTCAACATTTGTGACGTAATATCTCCCCCTCCCCCGTTATCATGAGGGGCTGAATGCCAAGACAGATTTTGCCACGTAGTCTTGCTGCACAATCTCGCGTAGATGCAAATTATGTCAGCATCGCGGCACGTTGCCACAGAATAGTGTTCACAGCATACATTTTCTCACGGTAACCGTGGGGACGCTAACGTTGGGTAACAGACACTTCGTGTTCGTGTCGGCTACATGGACGATCTGCCCAACGTTCTGGTCGTTGGCTATGTAAAAGTGAGCCGAGCCAAGCTTCGCCTGCAGCCATAGTGCATAGCCGGCGAGGGGATGTAAGAGTGTACAGCGGCGTATCGGAGGCGACAGAGGCTGAGCCTACCTCGTAGTCTTACAGAGCAATGACAGAAGAGGATCGATGTTTGTAGCGAATTTCAAAGCACGCTTTACACATATAGATGCGATACAGTAGAGCTTGTAACTTATGGATGTACAAATATACATTTTTGTACATCCATGTTGTAATTAACACTTACATATCCGCTCTGTGCAGTATTAGACTCTAGTCTCTAGATTCGCCTCAAGTGCAGCCGTGAAGATGGAGCTTGTGTAAATTTCTTTTCTTCAACTTGGGGTTTGCTTAGCCAATGCTACTGTGTGAGCATCTCTTCTTAATCATGACATTGACTCGTGTAAATAACTGCTTTAAGAATTTCTAAAAAATTATCAAAATTGCAATTACAAATTACCCATGTAAAAACAAGAGCACTGCTAAAAGAGAAAAGCAGAGGAGCTTACATTTGCAGATTAAACCAACATTACTACACTATGCAATTATCCCAAATTAGTCCCAATCGTGTTTCCGACTATGCAAGCGTTACAGATCTAATTTAAAGACTAAGGTTGATAAAAACATAAAGGGGTCAAAATGTCTTAAACTTTCAAGAAGCTTATACAAGCGGGTTTTTTATTTCTTTTGTGGACACCTGAGAGATTAGTGCTGTATTTGTTCAATTGTTTGTTTCTCAATACTCCAGAGTCCAATGGTCACGCCTGTGGCGTAGTCATGAACAATATGATGAGTAGGTCTGACTGGCAGTGGCACAGCAACAGAAAAGCGGTAGACTTGCCCCAGGCTTGTTACAGTGTGAGAGAACATAGCCGGAATAAACTTCAGAAGCAACCGTAGGGTTGATTGGGTGATCCATGGATTTACGCCCGAGCAATTGAATAGACAAATGCAAAGCGACAAGCAGTCGAGCAAAGTAGCAAAACAAAGTGGAAACCGGGACGCTTAATTGGTGCGGATTGGCTCAGTAATTAGGCGTAGCGTTTGTGAAAACACGAACAGTCAGCGTTCGCACCTGAGACATGTGAGTGCACGTGGAATATTGAAAGACTCTGTCATTGGTTACACGAGTCACGCGACAGCCATAACACAGTTCACACATAGGTCTCACAAAGAAATGCAAAGGAAGACAAAAACCACGAACAACCCTGATAGGCTGCGGATCAATCCTCAGATTTTTGAAACAGACGCCGGTTTGTGCTTATTCTTTGCAAGTAGGGTTAGTACTTAAAATGAATAATGTTATCATTCTTCTATAACGATAAAATAAACAGAAAAGGGTTTCCATCTTAGTGTTTAGTTAGGTAGTTCTGACGTATCTCTACCCCGCGCTTTTTCGACTATAAACGGGCTCCTTTTTAGTCATATTCTGATGATCAAGTTTCGACAAATAACCCGCCAAGAACGTTGGTAGATAATATTGTCATTTTTCTAATGTTTGCATATTTTGTGCTTTGATGTATTCTAACACTAAAAATAAATAGAGAATGCGGGGTTACCGTCCCCACTTTGAGTTACGGGGGGTCCTAAATTAGGGCCTTCCCCTACCCCACAGTTTACAACAAGTGGACTTTTATGACATTTTTAAAAACAAATATATTTAGTGAACACACTACCTGATACTTATCAGCGGAAATTGTCATTTTTCTGATTTAGTGTGCTTTATAGCTATAGAGGTTATAGTGTGCTTTGATTTTATTTTGATAACAAAAATGAAGAGAGAAAAGTTGTGTCACCACCTGCATTTTGGAGTTAGGGATTTCGAAGAACTTTTTTGATGTTAATTTCACAGCCAGCTCGCGACGAAAGAGGCGCTTTTCTAGGTGCTCTCTCACTTTAGAGGAGTGTTCAGATGCATAGTAGTGGGACTGACAGACGTTCCTGTACTGAACATTTTTACTAGTTTTTGCAACGATCAGGTGCCGCCAGCTGGTAAATTTCATCAATTTCGCAAAATCATCACAAAACATGTTTTGAAGGCTGATATATTGATTTTACATATTTTTGACCATGACCTAAAATTTGGAGGGGAAAGTAGAGCTGTTCGTAACTGCCCTCCCACTGGCATACACGGAAAATGTGCCCTCCCACTGAATTTTGATGCCCACTGCCCGCCTCCAGTATCTACTATGATCTGCCCGCTCCCCTCTCCCAACAACAATTCAATCTCCCCACTACTGAAATTCCCCATTGCCCACGAGATGCCCACTGGGCAACCCAGATCAACGCAAAACGCGAGCAGCTAGTAGTATACCTTTGAACATTGCTCCCCTCTAAGTTAGGTGCTTAATCTACTCTCAAGTACTATCAACCACGGCTTTCCCCTCCCTCTACGTATTTTCAGGTACCCGCTGTCAAAATTTTTCTCCCCGCCCACTGAAAATAATGAAATTTCTTCCCCGGCCATGGTAAATATCGATTTTTTTTCTCCCCGCCCGCTGATTAGTTTTTAAATTTGCCCGCTCGCTGAAAAACTGCGCATGAACACCTTTTTGCACGAACAGCTCAATTGGCGGCACCTGAACGATGAACCATATATCTATCGGTTTTTCAGTCTTCGAACAACAAATGGAACTTGTGCACAATCATGAAACGTATTCTAACGTAGATTGTTGTCAGTTTATTGCCGAATCGAATAGGCAAGGGAACGTTCAGATATGCGTACGGGCCGGCCAATTCTTCTTGCGTCTGTGTCAAATTGAGGTAACCGCTACCAACGCACTCCTATAACGACTTCCCGTAAAACATGATGTAAATATCATGACATCCCTACAATAGCTGGTGGAAATTGTGATGGATTTGTGGCTACTTTAACTTGTCTTGTCATTTATAGTCCTTATGAGATGATGGGTATTGCATTCACTGGCATTATAATATGCATACGAGTATTCATACTGGGCGCCATGAATTGAATTTAAATTTCAACAATAACAAGTAGATATATTCCCTGTGAGGTGGAAAGTTCAAACAGCTCGTCAGCACTGCGCAGCTGCCAAGTTTATTGATTACGGTGCACACAGGTGCTTGCAGCGATGTTGGGATAGTCGATCGAAGGCCCGGGATCGAAGTGTGAGGCCGAAGGCCGAACCACGGTACTACCATAGTAGCTCTTCTTCACACTACTACCCAGGTTGGCCTTCGGCCTCACACTTCGGTCCCGGGACTTTGATCGACCACGGAGCAATGCTGCAAACACCTGTGACAATACACGGCGGTGTCATCATCATCTTCACCAGCGTATTACTCTGGCTCATGTCTTTTAATGTCATTTGTTTATATACAGTTTCCAATTGAGGGACCTAAACCTTCAAGGCCAATTTCATGATCTTTTCCCCTCTGACCTTTTTGCCCTTCCAACAGAAATGCCACTCTTTATGGCCGTCTGCATGACAAATTACGTGCCTCGTATATCGAACTTGGCGCGCTCCATTGATGACGTCGCTGGTCGCACATCGTCCGCTAGCACTGGTCGTTAGTTTTCGGGGAGCATCAAGCTGCCAGGACAAGAGGCCTCGGCAAGCGAAGATGCAGGCCGCACAGTCATCATTTGACTAAAAGTGAACCAGAACTATTTTCAACTTTACAAGTTTGTGATTTAATTATAATCAAATTTCATGTTTTATATAGAAAATACGTTTTTAAGCAAACTATGCAAAAACATTCGATGAATAATCGTTCCCTTTTTTACGGACTATGTACCCACGAGACAGCAGCTTACACTTTTGGCCGGCTTGCCCTACCGTAGCCGAATAACTTATGGCAAGACATCAGTTAAGGAGACCATGGCTACCTCTATGATATACAAGAATTTTAATGCTTGCATTCAGACTGTGCATGTCGAAAGTTGAAGACTTAAAACTTTTTCGAAAGCTTTCCAAAATGAAACTGAGAAACTCATTTTGCTCTGTGAATCGAAGTAATTCAGACCGTGACTCTCGGGCGTTCTGGACATATCATCATAACCGTCACCAAGGTTACGTTTTTAACGTTCAACAATGTGTTTGCCGATTGCCGTCAGATGTTCAGCCGACGCGGTGATGAATGGGCCATTCTGTACCACTACACGATGTGCCCGACCCCATCGCTCAACTTAAGCGACCCGCAATCTTCGCCTAACTCTGTGATAAGTTGTGAAAATGCGCTGTTTTCGTGCTACCGGTGCAAGCAGGCCACCTTCTAGACTCTAACAGCCTCTCGCTGGCTTCACCTCAGACCATAATACCGCCCTCAGCAGTTGAGCTGAGCAAAGCTCAGCGAGCCACCAAGTTCCACTACGCACGGCTGACTCAGTGAGCGTCGCTTGTTTTCTAACAGCAAGGCTGGGCGCATAACTGCCTAGCCAACGAAGGGGCTGTGAAAGAGTCTAGCCACCCTCATGCTCAGCTGTACGCGACGCCAACAGCAGTCCTGTCGGGGCTGCAAACACCCTCAGACGATACCTTGTGTCATTACAGGGCAAAGGGATGCATCACACATGACTGTAGTATACGGCTGTAGTATAGGCGCTGCAGCTATAGGAAGCCAGAATCCTCTGAATAAAAAATTATGCGCAGTCACGTAACGTGCTGGATGATATCATTTCATCGATTGTTAGACAATTGTACAAATAAACAAATCGATATTAAAGGAAGACGGGGCCGCAACAGAGTTGAAACATTGTGTCGACTGTCAACAATCCAAACAAATTGTGAAGGCGTCCTTGATAAATGGGCCAGGGTTACGGCGTGAGATACAATTTCGATATTACACATTTACGCATGGTTGTTTGTAGGTATTAAGCGACATAACACATATCAGGACGAGTTACTTTGAACCGCAGTCTAAAATACGGTATTTCTTCCCATTCTGCAATTCAAAAGATGGCATTTGATGCAGATTGAAAACGTATAGGCAATGTCACTCTAAATTGTTATCGGAACGCGCTTGTCGTTTGCTAACTATAACATTCGTACCACATTATCGGTTTTTGTACATGACGAGTTTGTGCTTTAAAACTTATTTGCAATGTTTGGGTGTCATTGTTTCATAACAACACGTATACTGGCGATCACATTTATTTATTATGAATGTATAACATAAATTAACTAAGACAGTTTTTTTGTCGGTTAACAGAAGGTATGGGTGAAATTTATAATCTAATCAGACTTCTAAAATAGAGTTAAGTTAAAACAAAATAACACTAACAGACACTGTAAGAGGGCGCTATTCTCTGTATGGGTTCGGTTACAGAAATGACAGGTCAAGATACGTAGCTCCTTTTCAGACTTATCCTCAGATCTTTTCTTTGTTTCCTCCACATATTCACAGTAATGTAGATTAGACTTTATTTGTTAAGGACATCCGTCCATATGGTGAACTCAGCTGCATGGAAGCTAACCACAACAACGACCGACGGAGTTCTTGTCGCTAAATTTGTATCAATCTTGCGAAAGAAGTCACAGGCCAAGTGCCGTGTAGTCTGTACAGTACTAGATGACTGTTCTCAATAACTGTTCTCAATATTCAAACTCGATGTATGTAGTACTCTGAGTACTGAACGATGTCGACTAGCAACGAAACGGCATGTAGAACGAACTTTGGAACAAGGTCAAGCTACCACTTACCCTAACGAAAAATTATAACCCAAGTTACCATTGCAAAGTATTTTGAATAGAATCGAAATTCTTTGGAGAAAGTTACATATGCTCGCAACCACGAGAAGGCCATCTTCCCTTGCCAAGGCCTGCTGTTCGGGCAGCCGGATGCTTCCCGAAATCAGGCTCCTGTCTGGTTAACGACCGGTGCTGGCGGACGATGCGAGAAGCCAAATGTAGCTGATACATTTTGTCAGGGCTGATGCAATATTTTTGTGGTGAAAGCCATAAGACCGAATTAAGAAGTTTAATTTTGTTTGAAATGCAATTGTACACCCGAAGATTTGCAAATGAGAATAATCGATTATCGAGTGAAATAGAAATCTACATCAATCTTTCTTGTCGCCCAAAATTAATGTTTCAAGTTTGGAATCGCCATTTGCAATCTATGAAGTCATCATTTGACTAATGATTGTACTCTTTTCTTCAGAAATGCCGTACCCGAATCACCTGTTGGAAACACAACTGCCATTTGAATATACACATGGACTCAAGATTTGTGCAAGCTATACAAGACTCTTTAAGTACAGCTGCACTCTTAACTACCATAAAAGGAAGAATTGGACGCTTAGTGATTCATTTGTACAAAAGGAATTTTTTTCAGGTCATAAATTATTGCAGTCCAGTTCTCCAAGAGTGGGAGAAGCTTCAAGCTTTCAAGGACTTTTACATTTGTTTTTGTATATACCTCTAATTGTGTCTGGAATAAGGAGCAGGAAACATAGGCCATCTTGTGCCCTCATGCTTTTGTCTAGTATGCATGTATTTTTGTGTCCCGAACTTGTGGGAGTAGCAAATGCAGAAGAATCGACAGCTACACTACTAGGTAAGTAATGTAGGGTGCACATATCGTGGATATACTTAATTTTCACTCATATAACGGCGATCTTTTAAACTCTAATTAATATCCTTGTGTATATTATTTTATAGTGGTGATATCTCATACCATTGTCCGGCGAGTCTAGCTCAGAAGTAGGACGTAATATTTACTATGCTTGCCGCATTTGTCATGATTTGTCAACATGCCAAACCAAGCCGGCACAAACGTTGTAGGTTCATATCTCGCCTACTAATCCCCCAAACGGTGGTAAAAAATCAGCCGTTTGCCGGATTACAGTCAAAGGTTAGAACGAGTTGACCAAACACAACGAACCCTCCGAAAAGAAATTTTGTCATGCACGCCCTGAAAACGTAAAAATAGATGGTTACACTTGACGATGGCTATGTTGTTATGACATGTTTAATGGGATGCGCGGCACGCCTCACAGAATGATGGTACATTTTATGCTAGACTTGGTTCAAGTCGGTGAATTTTAAACAATTAAAATAACTTATAATAATGTCTCTTGTGCCTTGTGCCTTGTATTTCGTACCAACCTATTCGGAACTTGGCAGCCCAGGCCAGCGATTGAATGCATTACCTTTGAGTCTGCGCAGTAGTGAGTTAGTTTCTGCCGGATTCCGGGTGAAACTCCCCTGTATAGCGTTCACCCCACTCATCACGTTCACTCCACTTACGCGTTTCAAATGAAAACAGAACACAAATCATTGCGTTCACTCCACTCAAACATTCACAAATCACAGACTTGAACCAATCTAATTCTATGCGTGTCTACAAAGGGAAAAATGACACAACAATGAATGATACTCGTAAATGCATGAAATTCTGTGGCAAGCAAATGCCGCGAAAAAATTAACAACTCCATACCAACTCTCTCCGTATTTCATCTATTGCACATCGTTTGCTTCTTGTGTATTATGTTATGCGTGGCGAATTACTTGGTACGTTACTCAGTCGCTTGTTTTCCGATACACGCTGGCCGGCCGTGCTGCAGTAAACACCGTGATACACGCCGGCCGGCGGCCGTAATGTAGTAAACACGGTGTTTACTTCAGCACGGCCGGCCAGCGTGTTTCGGAAAACAAGCGACTGAGGTACTTTATAATTGTGCGAGCCCATCATTACTTTATTATTTGGTAAATGTACGTTATTAATTGTCATCAGGCAGTTTTTACACTGCTATCCAATTCAGATATTTACTATCACTTTGTAACAGAACAGAAGTGGTGATTTCAGAAATAAACTCTTAGGCCAAAAAAAATAGTTTGTTTCTCATCCTAGGCATCTTGCAAAAATGATGCGGTGACGCGGTTTTTTTTTTTGCTGCTACTTTTTTTTTATTCAACCATCAACAACAACGCGCTTACAACATGAGAACATTGGAATGCATGCAGAGATAACAGCAAATTTTTAGCATATCAACAGTGCTGCTTTTTGACTATTAGTGCAGAATGCAGTTTTTATAGCTTTCAATGACATAGTGTACAGTTCTGAATGGAATGTTACAGCACTGTGTGATGTTCAATGTTCTGTCTAGTTCAGTTTTGTATATCATAAAATATTTGTGTTGCTTTGGTATGATCTGAACGGTTTAATTTGTTCTTAGTTTTGTTTTGTTTTTTCATTTTTTTTCGTTCCCTCTCGAGATGCAAAAAAAAAAGGTTGGCGCGGCGGGTCTACATTGACGCGCGCGGGGATGAGAAACAAACTATTTATTTTTTTGGCCTTATATGCGTCTTTCTATTTTTCGGCGGAACGTGCATCTTACTGTAAAACATGTCTTTTTAGCTAGAACATTATTTTGGCTAATTAAGCTAGGTGTGTTAATTCGTTAATTTAAGATGCAGCTAATTCAAACTTTTCTCTATATATACCATGCAATTTGCTGCTGGGAAATTGTGTAACTTCGTACGCAAGATATAAACAAGAGCCTTACATCGCATCTCAAATAAACTGTATCTAACGAGACTTGTATCTTTTGTAAACTTTGAGCATATATATATATATATATATATATATATATATATATATATATATATATATATATATATATATATATATATATTCGTTAGTTTAAGATGCAGCTAATTCAATGCTTTAAAAGTCAAGGGGTATGTGTAGCAACAGTAGCCAGACCAACTATTTTACACCTGTTTAGGGAGCGTTGAGTTTTTACGGCCGGGGGGGGGGGGGGCAAATCTTGTCGCCGGTGTTCAAAAAATATAGACCCCCCTGCATTTTTTGTGAAAAAAAGATGACCCCCCCTTTGTCAGACGAAAAAAATTGATGACCCCCCCCTGAAAAATAACCAAAACCCATATGTCAAATTTACCGGCATGGTTTGGATTTGAACTCTGGTACGCGGCGCACTTTATTCGATGCCAGTGCACAAACTTCTCAGCCACATCCATTGAAACGTCTGTTAATTAGGACGACTGTAAGGCAATTTTTAACTTCATTTCCATAGACAACTCATGTCCATGGACATTGTATAAAGTAAACTTTATTGGAGTGGTTCGCCAAAGGCAGCCCTCCGGTTAAGAGGGTCATGGGCCATTACGTGAAGTCAACTTATTCTAGTGGGCCACCAAAGGTGGCACGCCGGTAAAGAGGGTCGATCATGGCTATTGCATAAAGTAGACTTTACTGGACAGGGCCGCTGAAGGCGCGCGGCCATTACCATTATTCAGTGCGTGATCCCAGGGGTCCCTCAAAATGTTTCTGAACAAGCCGCGGCTTCAATTGGGAAATTTACGGTAAGATTGCCGTGGGGTATTACATAAAGTCAATTTATTGTAGTGGGCCGCCACAGGCGGCCCGCTGGTAAAGAGGGTCAATCATGGCCATTGCATGAAGTAAACCTAATTGGAGTGGGCCGCCAAAGGCATCTGCCCGTTAAGAGGGTCATGGGTAATACATAATGTATATTTATTGTAGTGGGCCGCCAAAGGCGGCCCGCCGGTAAAGAGGGTCAATCATGGCCATTGCATGAAGTAAACCTAATTGGAGTGGGCCGCCAAAGGCGTCTGCCCGTTAAGAGGGTCATGGGTAATACATAATGTATATTTATTGTAGTGGGCCGCCAAAGGCGGCCCGCCGGTAAAGAGGGTCGATCATGGTCATGGCATAAAGTGAACTTTATTGTTGGTATTATGTTTTTGAAAATGTGGTGACCCCCCCTTTCCTACCAGTGAAAAAGCGATGACCCCCCCTTTGCGGATTCCAAAATTATGATGACCCCCCCTGGATTTTGCCGGCCCCCCCCGGCCGTAAAAACTGAACGGTACCTTAAGTTCACTCTTGTTGTCATTGTGAAGTTACTCTGGCTGTTACCACTCCCCCTGTGCAGATTTGTAAACACGCTTATATTGACAAAAACACAGGGTGTTCAGTGGATAGCAAACACTGTCTACACTTCTGTAGTGTCAATGTAATGAGTTTCTAGCAACAGAGTTTGTGCTAAGGGGTTTCCTCATGCATGCCAAACCAAGCCGGTACAAACGTTGTAAGTTCATATCTCGCCTAATCCCCCAAACAGCGGTGAAAAACCGCCGTTTGCCGGATTACAGCCAAGGGTGAGAACGAGTTGACGAACACAACGAGCTTCCCGGAGAAAAATTTTGTCATGTACAGCCTGATAACGTAATAAAAGATGGTCACACTTGACGATGGCTATTTTGTCATGATTGACATGGTTAATGGGATGCGCGGCACGCCTCACAGAATGATGGTATATTCTATGCGTGCCAACAAAGGGAAAAATGACACAACGATGAATGATACTCGTGAATAAAATAATAATAAATAATAAATAAAATAGTAAATAATGGATAAAATTCTGTGGCAAGCAAATGCCGCGAAAAAACATTAGCAACTCCATACCAACTCTCTCCGTATTTCATCTATCGCACATTCTCTGCTTCTGGTGTATTACGTTATGCGTAGCGAATGACTCGGTACGTTACTCAGTCGCTTGTTTTCCGATACACACTGGCCGGCCGTGTTGCAGTAAACACCGTGATACACGCCGGCCGGCGGCCGTAATGTAGTAAACACGGTGTTCACTTCAGCACGGCCGGCCAGCGTGTTCGGAAAACAAGCGACTGAGGTACTTTATAATTGTGCGAGCCTATCATTACATTATTACTTGGTAAATGTACGTTATTAATTGTCATCAGGCAGTTTTTACACTGCTGTCATATTCAGATGTTTACCATCACTATGTCATAACGTTAGAAGCTGGAACTGACGACGAGTAATGATGTGTAACATGAACTTGTTTATTGAATACGGAACGGTGGCTAGGCCTCATGGCCCAGCCACTGATACATCTGTTAGTCCTGTCTCCCTGTGTTAGTGTCTGAGTTAGTCCCTAAGTGAATGTCCTGTCTCGGTCACTCCACAAGGGAGTGACAGTGGTCCTCAGTGTCTGAGAAATGTGACTGACTGAATTCCCTGACTGAATGTGTCTGAGTGAATTTTCTACCTATAGGTTAGTCAGTCGATTTATACAGCATCTTGGCTATGTCGGATACCGACGCCATAAAGAATACAACAAGACAATACTATGATTTCTACCGAAAATAGAAGAGATACAAAAACACAACTTTATGGCAAGCCAAGTATTGCAAAATTCGTGAATTTTATGTTTATGTTCATAAAAAGCATTTTTGTGTTCATAAAAACCATGTTTATATTCATGAAAACCATTTTATGTTCATAAAAAAAACATTTTTGTGTTCATGAAACACTTTTTTGTGTTTATGAATTTTGTGTTTATGTTCATAAAAAACATTTTTATGTTCATGAAAACTATGTTTATGTTCATGAATTCCATGTTTATGTTCATGAATTCCATGTTTATGTTCATGAAAACTATTTTTATGTTCATGAAAACCATGTTTATGTTCATAAATTTTATGTTTATGTTCATAAAAATCCGTTTTTGTGTTCATAAAACCATTTTTGTGTTCTTGAAATTATGTTTATGTTCATAAAGTTTATGTTTATGTTCATGAAAACATTTTTGTGTTCTTGAATTTTATGTTTATGTTCAAGAAACCCATTTTTGTGTCTATGAACCATATTTTTGTGTTCATAGTTTGTTTTTATGTTCATAAAATCTCATGTTTGTGTTCCTGAAAACAAATTATTTTCATGAATTCGATGTTTATGTTCATTGAAAAACATTCATTTGTTCATAGATTTTATGCTTTTGTTCATGAAAAACAATTTGTGTTCATAGATTTCACGTTTACGTGTATGAACCATATGTTTTTTCGTAAAATCATGTTTGCATTCTAAAAAAACATGTTTATATGCATGCACTTTTTCAGCGCTAGGTGGCGCTCTGCAGTTCTCAGAGGTGGCCATATTATGACAGACTGTTTGTGGCCGCAGTGTTTTTACCTCTTCACCCCCGAACACCCAGCCCACAACACCGTCCGCGCAGCATATCCCAAAATCTTAAAACGACACGATGATGAACCATTTTCTTGAGAACAGATCCGTCTTAAGGCGGAAATCGCGCCCTTGGCATACACTGTACAAAAAACTCTCTTGAAGTGTGCATCCGCCCATGGACCCTCGAGAAAAACGAGGGTCTATGATCCGCCATGGTAAGACAGCCATTGATCATCGCGGTGAGAGACAAACTTGGACTTTGCTAAGCCTACAGGTTGTATCGCCTGTTTCTGGGCATGTCTGGCGAAATTGAGGGCCCGACAGTGTAAATTACTTCAGTGTGCACAATCCCCATTCACGAGTCCCAATCCACTTTGGCCAATTCAATTCAATTTAGAGATTGCATTAAATCAGGTAGGAACCTTGCGGTTTACATACGTTTCCTGGATGAAATACAAGGGAAGTGTAATAAGCTCAAGCTGCCCATGGAATTTATCATCTGCATTATCCTTATTAAACAAAAACTCCCTTTGTTGCACTTTGCTATTTCTGGTGGCATTTTCGACAGGGACTGAAATTCGCAACTGACAGTGCGTTTCTGTGTCATCAGTAGCACTGCATGGCAGGGCTGTGTGTTAGGAGGCCGTATAACGCGCCGGTAACACACAGCCCTGGTAACCTCCACAAATGTAATAATCTCCACAAATGTAATATCAACCACAATTGTAATAAAATGCACCCATAAATGTAATATCGTCCATAAATGTAACAAAAATCAACCATAAATGTAATAAAAACACCAACCACAAATGTAATAAATGGTAACCATAAATGTAATAAAAAATCACCCATAAATGTAATACTTGTCAACCATAAATGTAATAAATCTATTTTGTCGTTGCAATTGAGGAATTAGCCCTTAAATATTGATCTATGTAATAAGGAAAGCAACTCCACACATTATTCATTTCTTAATTGCTTACGTTCAGTGTGTTTTGAAAGTGTATTTTACGTTTCCCTGTTTTGTGTACAGAACTGATTAGCCATGGCGAGACACAGCTGTAATCTGAACATCAGTGCAGTCTCTACTCCAGAGTGGGGAAGACTGTATAACACTACGATCCTTTAACGCCGTTTTTTCGAAAATTGCCGTACTTTCTTAATCAATCTCCTCAAATTCGTCTTCAGTGGATAAATTGTGTGGAATAATCGATAGATTGTCTGTATTCCTATGTTGTCCCACTTGAAGTTTGTCCTTCACTAGGGATGTCAGGATGTCTAATTTTGTTCTACTGTGTTCAAGGTAGTGTTCGTATTGTTTTTTACTAGATTGAAATATATGTTCTCGTCAACATGTTTTGTGTCGTAAGTTTCAGTTATAAGGTTTTATATTTCTCTGTTATTTGTTCTGAGTCATCTGTCATAAACTTTGTGTGGTATCACTGGTTGACAAGTTATTTGACGCTTTCTTATTATGTAATTATCAGTGTCTAGAACTCCTGTTCCGCTTCCATCATCTAACGGTTTGATCAGTACCTCGCCGTTTTCTGATAGCGTTCTCAAAGTATTCTATTCTGTGTTTCGGAAAGGAAACCTTGTTTCAGGAAAGTATGCAATAACATTACACTAGTCTTATTAAAGTTATTATTTACTCAGGGTTTACATTGTAGTGGTGCGGCATGGCAAATCCATTGTGCATTTTTTGATAAAAGCACCAAATTTGGCTCAGATGTGTCTTATTATGAGTTGAACAAATTCAGATACCGAGCCACTGAAAATCTGTTGAAGCGTTGCTATGGCAGCCATTTTTCAAAATGGCCGCCAGACAAGGTATTTCTCACCTAGTAAATGTCAAATGCACAACGCGTTGAGTAATTTTGGGTTGAATATTTTCAATTAGAAATTATGGGAAGAGTAATTTACAATTTTTTTCAACTTTTCTTAATCGTCTGACTTGTTAAACGGGTAAATACAGACAAAAACACAATTCATATGCATAAAATGTACAATATTAGATACTATCAAAGGACGACACTATGTCAGCAGTCAAGAAATATTAGGCCATGGGCTAGAGGGGTACATGCACCTCTAGGATATCAAACTGTATTTATAGAAGCCTTAGGATCTGTAGAATACGAAATAAAATTTTAACAGATAAAAGGCATGCAATAACTTTCATGGTTTTGTTTTGAAGAGTACCGCAAAATCACTATTTGCGCATACCCACGTGCATTTGTCTTGTTGTACTACTACATGTCAGTCATCTGCTAAGTTTTTTTAACATAACCTGACTTTTTGGGTATCATTAGAATGGAAATTTATTTGTCTTTAAAAATGACATATGTAATATGCAATATGTACCATAGATTTTTTTATGAAGTAGAACCAAAACTTACCCGATACCCCGAAGTTTGCCGTGCAAATTACAGCTAATGTCAAATTATACCAATGTTTTACCTCAGCATAATACAAAAAGGCAATGCTTTGTATGATATATGTTTTATTTGCTACAGGGACATGTTTATCATGTGAAATAGACTTTTGACAGAAAAATAGATTGGGATGTTATTCTTATCCGATTTTTATGATAATAAAATATTTGTTTCGCTTCGGATATATGTTTGGAAGTTGGATTAGTGTGTACGGTAATGTTTTGTTTGTGTACAGAAAGATTATGGCGAGCCGCAGCCGGACCTCTGGTGTTTCAAAGTTGATTGAGTGGCCTTTGATGCTTGCGTTTCGAAACCCGTATGGTTTCTCAACATTCGCAGTGTAGATTCTTTTCTTAGTTTGCTATTTGTTCTGTGTTGTCACTGTCTACATAGTTGTGTATAAAGCTGAGTGAATTGCCTTTCGTATTCGCGTACGTAATATTTGTAATCTTTTAATGACAATGCCCCGACCTTAAAGTGTCTGGGTTTTATGGTAATGTGTCTATTGCTTGCAAGCTTGTTTATCGATTCTTTGGGTACGAGAAATGTTTTGTTTCCTTGTGTGAAAGGATATCTTTAGAAGTGCAAGTTAAGTAGCTTCTAGTTAACCTTCAAGTTTTGTGTTCTCTGTTATTCAGGGAGTCTAGTTTTATTTTTCTTTGAATGGGTGTTGTTGCGATTGTTTGTGTCTCATGATGTAGCGTAGTCTCATTTTACGACTATATTTACTGAAATCCTGTCGGAATGAATTTTAGGCCTTTGCCTACTGCTATTATTTCGGTGTTTGTTAGTTTGAGCGATGATAGGTTCTTGATGAATTTCATGTTGTTTGTGGCTGAGATTTGTTACTGGCAAAAGGAAGTTTAACACCTCAAAAGTACAAGGGCCATACAAAATTATTGGAAGAGCCCTTCAGACCAACCGGGTACAAGTTTCCCGAAAAGTGCCAAGTACATCAGACTAACCCAATATTTGAGGAAAAACATTTAGAACAATAAAACTAGTCCATGGGCCATAATCCCAAACCGGTCAATTTTGTGTGGGCACGGTGCTGCAATGATCATATTTCATGCATCGTGTATTCTGCTCCTAAACTTGATAGTACACAATTTTTTATTCACATGCAAAAACATGGTACCATAGTCATTAAATTGTATTATTCAATTTTCTTTCATTTTAACAAACATGAAAGGTAGGGAAAGCAAAGCTTAAACACCATCCTGCACTTTTGTCAGTGATGTCCGTGCTTGGCATTCCCCGGACCTGTGCTTGCTTTTGCATGGCTCGTCATGTGGCGAATATTTTATTCCTCTCCATGGTGTTTACATAGGCTGAGACAACAAGTTTAAACGACAATCCTAGACTATTGCCAATCATATTTTGGTTATCCACTTGACACGTACACCCAAGACCTAAGGAAGGTAGTGTTGGGTGGCCAATTATCTGATCAAATGTGATGTATTCCTTCTTATACAAATAGTGACACTCTAGTCAAGATTGAAACATAAACCTCAGAAATTGGCTCAGGAGAAGATTGGTTTAACAAGAGTCTCAAAATCATGATTTTACAATACCCTTCAAAACATGGCTATAACAGCTATTGCATTCTAATATGTTTTCTGTTAAAAGTCTATTTCATATTTATGACGCGTCCCGGTAGTAAATTAAAGAGATTTCATACAAGGCAGTGCCTATTATTATATGTCTAGGTAAAAGGGTTGTAGAATTTGAGATAAGCAGTGACATTAATTTTCAATAAAATTTGGAGTATGGCTAATTTTTGGTCATATTTATAAAAACATTGGAAGATATTGCATATTACAATTTGTCATCTGACGAAGAATAAAATTACTTTCCAATGTTACCCCATAAACCATTTAATGTTAAAATATTAAAATATAAGCTAAGCAGATGACTTACAAGGAGACACGCTTAACAAATATTCGCAATACTTTGACTTTAAGGTACCCTTTAAACATGACTGTAACAGCCATTGCATCCCAATAGTTTTGCTGTTAAAAGTCTTTCATATTTTGACGTATGCCTGTAGCAAATAAAACATATTCCATGCAAAGCATTGCCCTTTGTAATATGTCTAGGTACAAATTGGTAGAATTTGAGATAAGCAGTGCCAGTAATTTGCAATGTAAAGTTTGGGTATGGGGTAAGTTTTGGACATATTTTATAAAAACTGTGGAAGATATTGCAAATTACAATATGTCATCTGAAAGAAGAATACAATTACTTTCCAATGTTACCCTATTAGCCATGTTATGTTGCAAATCGAGCTCAGCAGATGACCTACAAGAAGACAGGTTTAACGAAAACGCATTAGAGTTGGCAATACTATGATTTTGCGGCACTCTTCAAAATATGACCAGTAGAGCTATGTAGGAACACATATCCGAAACGAATCTAAGACAAACTCGACACAAATTAAACATTTTGGAAAGTAAGGTGGGGAGCCTCTTTCACATTTTTTAACATACGACAGTGGCGCTGTTGGTAAATTCTAGTCGGGTGGAAACCGCATAATTGGAACAGCCGTTCGTTTGCGAAGACGACCAAAAGGTGCCAAGCGTACCTTCCTTTAAAGAAGAAAGGTAAACTATGCATAACTAATAGACGGGGTGCAGAACGTCGTTTCAGGCGAGATCGACGGTTTCCACCCCGTCAAGTTCTGTGTGGGCGCAGGGCTGTAATGATGAGCATGAATCTATATTCGTGCAATAGACCATTGATGTGACGTTGAAATAACTCTTAAACTAATTTATAGATCATGAAATTTATATCAAATTATACAAGATCGGTCTCTTAAATGAATTATGAAAAGCAATGTATAAAAAGTCAATGTATAAAACGTAATATATATATAGCCAAAAATAACATAAAATATGATCGTGTTCTCCACGTAGTCAAATTCTAAATGGCGCCACTAATTGTAGTTACATGATAAATCTCTAAGAGGACAATTATGGTGACATATAAGAGATTTTCCCCCAAAATGTTATTGCTTTCAGCGTTCAAACTTAAAAAAATGTTATACAGTAAATATTATTATGTTTTTGTATGTAGACCTATGTATGAATGTAGATGAACAAGAGTGAAGGATTGGGTTAAATTCCCCGCACAATTTTCCATGTTAGGCCTTTTGAGCAAAGAACGCCCTGCAAAACTCTTCAATGGCTAATTATAAAGTTTAGAAACGATAATTAGAGTGCCAAAATATTGCTCATATTCAACGTTTCTACTCAAGAACCCCCATCCATTGGCAGAACATTGGACTCGCTGTTCTTACACTCAAACTCTTCATTCCCGTGGGCCGATCTAGGCCAATAGTTTGCAAAATCTTGTGAGTGTGCCGTACGTGTAATGCACACACAACAGCTACAACCCTAAAATGGCTGAAACATGTGCATCAACGATTACAAATAAAAATAAAATAAAAAACTCTTAACGGTACCTTCTGAAAGTCTACTTACAAAGGACAGCTAACAGCTGCTCATCGTAAAAAAAAACCATTAAATTTGGCAATTTTGAATCTTCCACTTTGGCCTTGTGGCAGCCATATTGTCAATAATTTTATTAAGAGAACTCGCTTTTCATAGAAAATGAAATAATCAAACATTAAACAATGCAAATGGTAATCTTAATATGCATTTATTACGACAATACCTCCACTCTTCACCACAGAATCATCCGTAGAACAGCACCTATGGGATTTTACAGTAATTGAAGATTGCTATGTTTCAAAATGGCCGCTACACCAGAACAAGTCTCTATACTTATAAAAATATGCAAATAGTAATATTAATGGGCACTTATGATGGAAATACATCCACTATTCCCCACAGAATCATCCGTAGAGCAGCAAGTAGGGGATTTTATAGTGACTGATGGTCGCCATATTTAAAAATGGCCGCCACACCAGAACGAGGCTTAATCTGTGGTGGCTCGGTATCCAAATTGATTGGTATTATGATAATCTACATTCATACCAAATTTCATACTTTTATCATAAAATGCACAATTGTTATGAAAATTTTGCTTATGCCGCGCCACTATTGATAAACAAATGATCACATATGCAAGTTCAAGTTTATTACATTTATGGTTGAGTTTTATTACATTTATGGTTAATTGTTTATTACATTTGTGGTTGCGGGTTGTTACATTATGGTTGACTATTTTATTACATTTGTGGTTGATTTTATTACAATTGTGGTTGATATTACATTTGTGGCGATTATTACATTTGTGGAGGTTACAGCCCTGCCATGCAGAGCTATGTCATCAGATCTAACGCGACGTTTATTCCGAGGAGAAACCGCGTGTTAGTTACGGACTGGTAATTACTCCGTCACGTGATTTCAAACGATTTGCACGGTGTATAGTTTTATATATCTGCGAGCACAGGTCGCTGATTGCCCGGCTGCCAGGTTTGTTCGTCCCGTTTTGCTGTGGTAGTCTCGTATCACCAAGAGACCGCGGAGATTACAGGTGCAGCCAACGGAGCTATTCATCGAAAAAGCTATTCCGGAAGCATTTTTTGAGGGCCGGGGAAATTTTAATTTTACTGGGGCAGGGGACATATTTTTAGGTGGCAGTGGAGCAAATTTTAGTTTTTTATGAACATAAACGTGGATTTCATGAACACAAAAATAGCTTTTATGAACACAAAAATGGTTTTGATGAACGTAAACATAAAATTCATGAGCACGAAATTGGTTTTCATGAACATAAACATGGAATTCATGTACACAAAAATAGCTTTTATGAACACAAAAATGCTTTTGATAAACATATAAAATTCATGAACACAAAAATGGTTTTCATGAACATAAAAATGGTTTTCATGAACATAAACATGAAATTCAAGAACACAAAAATGGTTTTGAGGAACATAAACATAAAATTCATGAACACAAAAATGGTTTTCATGAACATAAATATGGAATTCATGAACACAAAAATGATTTTTATGAACACAAAAATAGTTTTCATCAACATAAAAATGGTTTTATGAACATAAGCATAAAATTCATGAACCCCAAAATGGTTTTCATGAACATAAACATGGAATTCATGAACACAAATGTTTTTTTTTTTTTTATGAACATAAAAATAGTTTTCACAAATTTTGCAACACTTGGCTTGCCATACAACTTATCACTTGCCCGTGGATAGGATGCTACAATTCTTATGTTTCAAACCCACGCTATGAATAAATTACACGATAACAACAGCTCAATATTACGATTGGTTGAAATACAATAGAACATGGCGGTAGTACGCAGAATACCTCCATGAGAAAGACAAGATACTGGGTAATTTTTAAATGTTTAAACGAGAAAGACCATGTTGACCATACCATGCTGGTATTTCGTGGCTCCAGCATTGTTAGAGTACAAACAAAGAAGAGTTGAAGCTTGATCAATCGCGTCGAAGGACACTCATGTATTGTGAGCGTGGAATATAAATTTTCTTTGTGCCAATTTGGAAGATCATGACAACTATGTAACAGAGCAGAAGTGGCGATTTTAGAAATAAACACTTATGCGTCTCTCTATTTCTCGATGGAACGTGCATCTTACTGTAAAACATGTCTTATAAACTACAACATTAATTTAGCAAGTTTAGCCAGGTGTCTAAGGTCGCTAATTAAAGATGCAGCTAATTCAAACGTTTCTCTATATTTACCATGCAATTTGCTGCTGGGAAATTGTGTAACTTCGTACGCAAGATATAAACAAAAGCCTTACATCGCATCTCAAATAAACTGTATCTAACGAGACTTGTATCTTTTGTAAACTTTGAATATATATATATTATTATATATATATATATATATATATATATATATATATATATATATATATCATATAAGTCAGAAATAGCCCCATAATAGACAGGATTCTTGCAAATTTGGGTGATTCTTTACCTAAGCAATTAACCTCTTGAACGAGACTCCGCCTAAAAAGTCAAGGGGTATGTGTACCAACAGTAGCTAGACCAACCACATCACACCTGATTAAGTTCACTCTTGTTGTCATTGTGAAGTTACTCTGGCTGTTACCACCCCCCTGTGAAGGTTTGTAAACACGCACATTTCTTTACAACAACACACGGTGTTTATTGGATAGCAAACATTGTCTAGAATTCTGTATTGTCATTGTCTAGCAACATAGTTTCTGCTAAGGGCTTTTCTAATGGATAATCTCTAAACTTCTATATATTTCAAAAATGTCGTTTTCGTTTTTCGGGAGATTCGAAATGCGTATCATTATTTCAAGAAAATTTAAATTGTTTTAAAAGCATATGTTTTTACTGCTTTTCATCTCACAAAGGAATGACAACAACGGTAGAGGCCACTACAACTGCTGAAATGACAACCACTGAGGTAACAACCGCTGAACCCACTACTACAGAGGAGCCAACCACCACAGATATAACAACGGAGCCCGAAACAACGACTCAAGTAGAGACTACAACAGAAATGGGCACTACCTCAGAGAGGCCAACAACAATAGCCGAGACAACAACAGAAGAATTAACTACCACAGAAGGTGAAATATTAATTCTAATTTGTCTTGGATGAAAAGTCAAATCTTCCACATATAACGTCAAATATGTGAACTTGTATAAACTCTAGAAAAACTCATTAATTTCGCAATATATCGCTTTGTTTGTTCGTTTCGATTAAAATGCGTGTGATCGTTTTAGCAAAGTGAAATTCGTTGTATAAGCATTATTTTTTACTGCTTTTCCCCTGACAAAGAAATGACAACAACGGTAGAGGCCACTACAACTGCTGAAATGACAACCACTGAGGTAACAACCGCTGAACCAACTACTACAGAGGAGCCAACCACCACAGATATGACAACGGAGCCCGAAACAACGACTCAAGTAGAGACTACAACAGAAATGGGCACTACCTCAGAGGAACCAACAACAATAGCCGA